>NW_024884475.1:51204928-51226358 GCF_019232065.1 Centrocercus urophasianus
TATATATATATATATATATATACCTTTACAGTAGGTAAATCTTAAGTTTTAATACTGGAAAGCTTTTTTTAGTGTGTCTTTATTTTTTTTTCTTCTTCCAGATCTGTGTTGTGTATGAAATGCAATTTATAATAAGGTGTAGCATAAAATCTTATTACTGACTGCACTCGTATTAGGGGGCGTGATTTTGAGTACTAGCTTGTTCTCATGTGGTTGAAACTAGGGTTCTGGATTCAGTAGTGTGAGGTACTCTATGAAGGGCATGCAGTTTGGTAACCTGAAAAGAGATTTCCAGATGTATGTTCAGAGGTGTTTGGTAGGGGTCTTGAAGATTCAAGTTGCTGTCTTATCTACTATTTCTATTAGATGCTATATAGCGTAAAAAATAGACAAATGAGCACCTGAAAGCTAATTCTATTCCTTGTCGTGTTTAAGTAGTACTCGAGAATTATTTTGTCTTATAAAATTTAAGAGCTTTCTTAAGACAGTAGTTCTTTCCTCTTTAATTAAGCTCTTCTGGTTGTCTAGGAAAATATATTTATTCTGTACTGAGCTCAGTAGTGACAACAGGGTACTTGAAGCTTTGTGCAAATACGCTTCCTCACTGAATCCAGCTGCTGCTGCCTTGTCAGCGTGAGTAAGTAAAACTGCAGTGAAATCCTTCCATGTGGGACCTAGAAGTTCCTGTAATGAAAAACAAATCTCAAATTCTTATTCATTTTTTCTAGTCCCACCACATAATTATGTATTAACTGATCAACTTACACAATCTGAGTTGCTGGAATTTCGGGGGATTTTGACCTTTAAATACCTTGGTATTGCCTTCTAGTGGAAATAGGTGGCTGTGCACTGGTAACAGCTGACTGTTCTGCAGGTGTTAGAGTTTCTTCAGTTAAAAGTTCCACATGTAAATTACAGCAGTTGTTGTTTAGCTACATCGAGCATCATCAGAAATAATATGTAAAATTCAAGTAGCTTTAATTATTTTCTACATATAAATACTTGTACACTATCTTTAAGCTCTTTGAAAAAAGATTTCTAAATCACCTTGCAGTGAATAAATCAGCAATTTTATGCAACACTGTTTTTGGTAACAGCTGTATCTTCTTAAACTGAACTGTCTGTGGCAGCACAGGAATAATGACAGAATTTCTTTGACTACAGTTGTTCATTTCATGGAAGGGAACAGGGAAAATAAGCTGGCAATAAAAAATATAAAAAATATAAATATAAAATGTAAATAAAAATATAAATATAAAAAAATATAAAAATAAGCTCTTTGTCAGTATGAAAGAAATTAATAGGAATAAGAGATCAGGCTTTAAGTTACAATTGTAAAAGAATTAGCAACTTCAGTGCAGTCATGCAAACACCTGTCTGTGTGAAAGGAAAACTACTTTATTATTCAAGTTCACCTTATAGTTATTTCAAAAACTCTGTAAACTAAAAGTTTAAATGCATAAAACAGTTTTAAAGGATATCTTTGTATTCTCAAAATAAGCAAGGAGTTAGACAAATGATTATGTTATATTGATAGTGATTCATCTGTCTTAGATGTTAGGGATGAGAAAAAAATAAACTGCAAAATAAACTTAATATTGGTGTAGGCTGTCTGTGGAAGAGTTAAGAGGCTAGTTTTAGAGAAAGAGTGGTGCCTTTAATTATCTGAGGGCTCAGATAAGCCAGTGCTATTATTAGTTATGAGATCAGTATCTGCCACTCTCCTAATACATTAGACTGTTGGGTTAAAAAATGCAGACTTAAATGCCAGTAGTCTTCTGTATGCATTACTGATAGACCATCCCTAATATGTAGAGGATTATTGTGAGATCTCCTTATTGCTAAAAGCATAGTCTCATGGTAGTTTCTTCTTGGAATGGCATAGTGAAACACAACCACTATTGTTCATAATCCCAGCGCTCAGACAACTGTCCTTCCCCATTGTTTCTGGCTGATGAAATCATAGCATGACAGCCTTTTAAAAAGATAGTACCTTAAACAAGTTATAATTAAGAAACAAGGAAGTGTTTTCTTACTGTTTTGGTTTTAATGTGTTTTATTTAGTCTCAGTTGGGATTTTTAAAGCTCCATTAAAGGAGGAGGGTACAGGGGCATCTCCTAGGCTTTTAACAGCCATGTGGCATTTATCCAAAACAATCTCAAGATGATTTTTTCATTGGCTTAAAGTAAAAATTCTAGATGAAAGTGGTGATTCCTCTTAAATAATACGAAGTTAAGAGAAATGGAAAAGTAGAAATGCATAAGGAAGGGTAACAATGAGAAAAAATATATACAGATTCCACTGAAGGCAAAGACGTTCATTTTCAGTGTCACCTCCTCCCATAAATCTTACCTAATTCCAAAAATTCTCTTCCACGTAGATTCAAAATATTTGCTTCAAGTGAGTATTGCTAGAAGATTTCCTTTGCCAGAATAAATCTATTAACTTTCTATTATTTTTTTTTCCCCCTTGAATAGATAACAGCATTAGTTATAGTGATTTTCTGTATGATTTTTGGACCTATTATTCTCTGCTTTGGGCTGTGCTCTGTCCTATGTAGACCACAGGAGAGTGAAGCAACCAAATTTTTACTTCAAATAGCACATCTCTCCAACAACCTAGAAGTGTCATAGTAAACCTTTGACTAATTTCTGTGAGAGAAGCTTGCTTTGCTAGGTGAATTTGATTCCGGAAGTCTCTAGTGTTGAATCCAACGACAGCATAGCAGTTCTTGCTTTTCTTTTCTCTGTTCAACATGGTATGTGTGATGATGGTGTACAGTGTTAGATCTATGAATGTAATTATGTATTTCAGTTGGTGGACTGGAGGGTGTTCCAGTTTTTAGCTGCACTTCTCTAATTCATATCTGCAGTCGGTGCCTCCATAGTTACTTTCAACCAGAGACAAAAGGAGTTGCCATTACAGTAGAAACTTCTATTTATTTCTTACCTGGATGAACTGAGTTGTTTGATCATTTTCATCTGGACACAGAGGCAAGTCAGCCCTCAGGACTAAAAGAGCAAGATGCAGACCTTCCTCCCTGAAGTGGTGAGCCAGGCCGGATCTTACTGTGTGTTTCACCTGCTCTTTGCTCAGGCTGCTGTGAGGGTAGCTTGGAGTGTCAAGTACCCGAACGCGGAGAGCTAGCTCACAGCCATTTCTTCGTGTAATCCCCAAAATACGGCAGCTGTGCCCAAGACTGCAACAGGTGGTCACTGAGCATGGGGAGAGATGACTTTCGAAGTCCAAGCTGCCTAGCAGGCTGTTCCCAGCAGCACTTTTGCCAGTTTGAGTTCTTCCAAGGACGACAAGGTTGATTGTCATCTCATTGCTGTCTGCCATTGTCTTTGGTTTTTATCCGCAAGCCTGCCATTAAATGAAGATGGAATAACATGCGCTGTTTTAGACTTAAACAATCCAGCAACAATGTAAGAATTCAGTCTCTTGAGTGCCTGTCCTTGCCTGAAATCTTTAAGGACTGTATGCTCTAGACATTCAATGCACCTCATGCATATCTCTGATTCAAGATCTTTGCTGTCCTCCAGTCTCCCACTCAGAAGAGGCAAAACCCCCTGGCAGTTCTCACAACACGGAAAGCAGCCTGATAGGCTGTGCTTCTGCACTGATGGAAGCTGAAGAGCTGGGAAAGAGCTGTCAGATTTCAGAAGAGATTTAGGAACGTTGTGAGGCAGATAAAGCTAAGGATGGGCAAAAAGAACAGAGTGGAAAGGAGCTGAAAAACAGCTGTGGAAAATGCAGAAGAATGTGATAAAGAAGGAGAAAAACTAGGGGAGGATGAAGTTAGAATAGTGATAACTGCGTGCTGTTGTTACTACATGACTTCATATCTTTACCTGTTTTTTTGAGGGGCTGGGCTGGGATGTGAAATAGCTTTTAAAGGAGTGCTTCTGCAGCAGAGAACAGTTTAGAAGCTGTTAGCTTTTGTCAACCTCCATTAAAACTGCAATAGATAATGATAATGATCCAAAAGGGCATTCTGATACAGGCAAATATAGGAAGTATGTCTTAATTAAAAAAGAAACAGCAACAATGGTGAAGCTAGTTAATGCTGCAGATTCAGTCTCCTAATTTAGACTCTAGGCATTGGAAATATATGCTATCATATAGACTTCTGTAGCACAGTGGGGAAGAAGAGCATAGGCTAGTGGTTGGAGAAGGGAAATGACTTCACAAATAAGCATCTTATTTTCTTCTTTTCTATATATATATCTAGTGGATTTCGGTGCACAGTAATTGTCTCAGAGGAATATTGATTGATGAAATACATTCTGGTGTTTCAGATGAAAAAGCGATTGGTGAATAAGCAGCTTTCTTACATGATCTTGGAGCATTTGGCATTTTTTACGAAACTTTCCATTATCACTTCCCTTTTAATTTTAAGAATACCTGCTTATTCTCTTTAAAAAAGACTTTATGAAGTTACTGTTATCAGTTTATTCATTGATCTAAATGTAAATTGTATTCATCTTCTGTAGCATAATAATATTAGATGGAGGACATGAATTAGTGTGTTCCTTCCACCTCTTTCTTCCCACTGTCGTAACCAAGGATTTTTCTTTTTTTTCCCTATATGCAGTCTACTCTTAAATGCTTAGGTTAATTTCATAGTTTGTCGCTTACCTTATATTTTTTGAAAGTCTTTTTTTTTAATTCAAGCTTCATTCATAGACCGTGTGTGCTGAGCAAGAAGTTCGTACATGAACTTTGAAACTTACAGCAGCAGCGTACCACACTGAGACTGTTACGTACACATTAATCTGGTTAATCTATTACTGATAGATCCTCATTCAGTTTGTTGTTTGGTTAGTACTTAGCACTGTCTGATGCAAATACAGTTTTGTATATAAAGTGGGTATTTTTGAAAGTTGCTTAATTTCTACCCGCAGTTTAATGTGAGAGAGATAATAGAGTTATTAGGTTATTTTGCGTTTCATGTTCTTGAATGTGTACATATATGTATCTGAAGAGTGTGTGCACTTTCTTTTATTCTTATAATGCATTAATAGTTGCAGTATTTTCAAAATACAGTATCAACCTTATACAGATGTAAAACTATTTCTCTAAAAAGGTAGATTAAAATAATCTGAAAATAGAATAAAACACAGAAGTCATTTGTGAATCTAGAAGAAAATTGAAGAAGACTGGCACCAGTGTCAATTGTGTTCATTTGCTGTTGGCTAGATAGGTGTAATCCTTTTTTTGATCACATGCTGTGCTTGGTATGTTTTGCTTGATAGCGTAATTCTTTGCCATGCTACAGTAGCACTAAAAGTAAAGGTAAAAAGATATCCCGGAAAAGACCTATCACTTACTTTTTAGGTTTTTTACCACAGGTAAGAATGTAACTAATTTTTATTTCTATGCCACAGTGGGAAATAAATCTACATTTGTGTTTTAATGACTGGTTTCTGGTAGCAGAACAGAAGAGTGCTTGTCTGCTTGCAGAGAAGAGTTCAGCTGTAGCTCCTCTCTGACCATAAATTCTAGGTTGAAAGAGAGATGTGTTTAATCCAAGAATCTGGTAATCAAAGAAGGAGAATGTGGTATGTAGGCTTTCTATGGTGAGAAGAAAAGTGAAGACACTTTCCAGAGCTCATTTGGATAACATTTTTATCCAAAATGTAGCTCTATGTGGGAGCTCCTAAGTCGTGGTTTAATGCAGTACAAGGTCTGCTTCGGCCTGCAGCAGTGTAGTTAAGGCTTCAGTTCTTCCAGAAGTCTGAGTTCCACTGTGGTGCGACAGGCACAGCTAGTGTTTTGGCCGAGGGTAGAAGCTAATGGTGCCTTAAGAGCCTCCTAGGGTAAGCTCACATTATTCTTCATGATTGAGTTATTTTGTGTTGCCTGGCTTTAGACAACTGTGTAGAAATTTAGTTGCTCTGTATTTTTAAGAGCATGTACACAAGTTAGTTGCCTTTAGACAGCCTCCTGTTCTTCAACTTGCCTATTTTGATGAGAGGTGAGATATTAAATCTTTCCTTGTATAAATAGCTGTGGCACCTACTGCTCCTACAGTTCCTACTGAGAAAAGCCCAGTGTGAAGGTTAACAATGCAGATGCATACAACTCAAGTCCTACACAGGTTCTCTATATATGAAGTGTATAGTGAGGTTCCTTTCTCTGCTGCTGAAAGCAGAGTTGAAGAAGAGTGCTTATAGGGTGACACTTGAAAACCAAGAGTAGGTCGGTCTCATAGAACTATGGATATTCCAAATAAAAATCTGGATGCTTCACTTGATTTGACTAGAAGTCTCGAATTTGGTTAAATTGTCACGATTTAGTTCAGCACATTTGTTAGGCTGTTCTTGTGCGCAGTAATGCCTCTCATTAGAGCTAAGGCAGTGTACGTCATCCAAGCAGCCGCGTAGTGGCCTGCCAGGGAGACAGTTTAAGCTGAGCATGAACAAGGAAGGATTGATTCAAAATATCAGGAAAGCTAGAATTGCAGGAGAAATGGAGTCTTGTATGTGAAATACAGTTTGTTCAGCTTTAGGTAGGTTAGGCCTCTTACACTGGCAAAACTGCGATAAAATTAAGAACACTGTAAGCAAGGCAGTGTTTAAATGTTAGCTAAAAGTTACCTGACTGTTCTTCCCCACCAAAAAATGCAGTTTCTTTCCATTAATATTTTTAGTGTAGTATAACTCAAGACATTCCAGATGCATCCTGTCATATGTCAGCATGGACAATGGATTTTAAGAAGTCATCTTCCAAGCAAGGCATGATGGAAAAAATCAGATTGTTTTATATGACATTTGCTTAGTCTCCTTGAAGTACATGAAAAGAATCCTCCCCAAGGTGGCAGTAGCAGCTTACTCCACAGGTACTGTAAAACTCAGCTGGGGGTCCCCTTGCTCTAGAATCCAATGCTGAAATAAAATATCAGGCCAGAAATAAGCTGAAGTGTTAGAAGTACAGAGCAATTACAGGAGTCTTGAAACATCTGCTGAAATAACGAAGACGTGGAAGATATTTTTCATTGTCATAAGGGATTGTTTATTTATATTTATTTATATATTTTACATAAAATATTTATAAAATACGTATATATATATATTTTATTTATATATGAAATGTTTTCTTTCTCTGATATATAGCACAGCATCTCAATGAGTTTGAACAGCAGTAATTCAAAGGTAACACTTAAGAAACTGGAAGTTTTATTTGTTCTTCTTTATATGGTTCTTCTAAAAGAGATCTTTTTTTCTCTAGCTTTTGATTGAGTTGGTGACATTTACTGTGGGGCCTTGGGTCTGAGATCTTAATGTCTACTGGCATTGAATTTGCAAAGAGCAAGTACGGAATGTAACAAAATTCTATTTGATGCTTTTTAGCACTACTCACTGTCTGTGGGTAAGCTATTGTTTGGTTTTCTTTGTGTTTGTTTAACTTTATTTCCAAAATGACAAAGAGAAAACTGAAACTGAGGTCTATTATGGATTGGCAGGCAAGAAAGCTTCTGGGAACTTAAAAATGAGTCTTTTACTGCTCCTGTGGAAATACCATGCAAGTCTCATAAGGAATTGTTAAGAATCTAAGGAAGTGAGGCTCCTAATCAAATTGAAAATAACTGGAGCTTGGGCATGCTGTTTCTTCAGAGTTTGAAATAGTGCTGAAAGCATTTCCAACTTTCTGCTAGATTTGTATGTATGCACACTGTCAGCTGTTGTTCCGTTGTATTCCTGTGATCACCCAGTTGGTCTGAAAGCACCCTGAGCAAGCTCTCCACCCTCCTTGTTAGAGTGTGCTCCAAACAGGCTACTCTTGTAAACTGAAATGACATAGGTTCTTTTGAGACACTACTTCTCTTACCATGTGTCTCCTTTCAGTTCCCACGCCTTCCCATCCCTTGCAGCTTCTTTCCCTATGTGGGCTCTCATTTGAGCCAAAGATGATGCTGTGGTAAGTAATTTAAGATGTGCTTTGATGAAGTTCTCTTACTTAGAGAAAACTCAGTGAGGCTATTTGGTGGATTGCCACACACAGAGGCAGGCTTTAAGCCTTCACATTCAACATGAGAAGTCCAGAAAGGTATGCAGGCCATGTAGTTGGTGTGGATTCAGTTCTGTTAGGCATGTAATTTCAAAGAAAAGCCAGACATGTCACTGCTAAGAGAAGGACGGTCTGCCGATGCTTTATTGCTTTTAGTCTGCATTCACAGTGAAATCTCTCTTGATCCTAAAGGAATGCACTCATAATATTCCCTAATGTTTCCTTAAAACAGACTTTTTTGCTTGCTTATTCTTATCTTTACTGCTCTTGGTATTTTTGAAATAATCAATTAGCAATCTTCAAGATGCTTCTTTATGCGGTATGAATGGCTGTGTGAGTAGATTGATTTTGCCAAGAAGAGAGAAAGAGAAGCATAGCTACAAAATAATGCAATTGCCCCTGCTCTGGGACACTGTACGACTGCAGAACTAGCTCCTTAGGTTCCCACTGTACTTCGTACAGCAGAATGTTGGTTCAGGGCAAATGCTCTTGGTAAAACAAGAACCTTGTGTTTTAAAGGAGATAGAGCAGAACTGTCAGCACGATTATAGCATCTGCCAGAAGTTGTTTCTGTATTCTCCCACTGGATCACCAGAATTCACAAGATATTCTTTTCCTTTTTCCTCTGCAAAAACTTGAAATTAGAAACCATGATCTTTGACATGCTAATCTGGTAAGCCTCTCTGCTGTGGAAGTACTGTCTTTGCTCAGTTGGCAGGAGGACGCTCTTCCAAAGCCTTTGCTTTTCAGTGCTTCTCTGTGAGAAGCTGCTTACTATTTTCCTGTTAGTATGGTTTGGTGTGACGTGGCTCTGCAAAATGCTCAGGGATGCATTGTACAATGGCACGTATTGCACTCACTGTCACAAGCTGCCAATTTCTAATTTTCTTACTAATCCCCACCTTCTTTGGTTTTACTAGCGCTTTCCTCTGTTGCACCATATATTTTTTAATATAGAAGGAATATTTTTGATATATTTTACTGTACTATGCTGTCTTTTGAGGAGATTCCCTGGAGATACTTAAACTTGTTTGGGTCTTGTTTCCATCCATGGTGCCAGGATTCATTTTCTCTAGTATAAAGATTGGACATATGTTGCTAGTGCCCAGGATTGGCTGTAGGGCTATACAGTAAAGCTGGTATTTGTCTCTGTGTTAACTGATTCAAGTGAAATAGGCAAAAAGACAAAGAAAAAAAAAAAAAAAAAAAAAAAACCTCAAAAAATCAGTTAAGACTATACGTATATAAATAGTAGTAAAGGAAAACTAATGAAATTGTAAGCTTTTGACTTCAAAGGCAGATGCTTGGGTAATACGCAATATCCGGAGAGCATGAAAATACAGACTTAAAGTGACCTATTTCCCTTACACATTCTTATCTGGATAAACTTTGTGACCGGCCACGTATATCTGTATTGACATGAGTCAGACTACCATGGTTGTTCACTTTCTTCTGATTAATCTTGAGTTCAGCCTCATAAATAAAAGCATTTTGTCTCCGGGGCATATGTCCTATGAATTGAGAGCATAACTAGAAGCTCAGGAAACCTGGATCTGGCTACCGTTCTTGTAAGTCTCATTCCACTATTTAAAGAAGCTGCACAATTTCTCTGATTCCTCATCTAAATAGCGGAGAGAGTCTTCACCTCTTTTGGCAACATGGAGTAGGGGTTATTTAGCTGAAGGCCACAGATTTTTGCCAGGCAATAGCAACATTATTACTTTTTAATGTTATCATTATTGCAAAGTGCTCAATAGGAACCCAGATAACTTGAGGCTTACTTTCCAAAAGTTTCCCGTGATGCCTGGAAAGGTTATAGTCACAGAAGTTGCACTTCTACACAGGGATGTTTGTTTGCAGTGCTACTCATATGTACTCTAATCCTTAAGTAGTTTTTCATAGAATGTGGGGAATACAAACCATAAAGCTTCTACTTAAGAATGTAAAGATGATATCTTTCTACTCAATAGTTATCCATAGGTTTTCAAGACAGCTTTAGTTATTTCATTTCTTATTTTCCAGGTTATTTAGGGAGAAAGAATACAACACATGTTGAGGAATTCTCTTAAAATACCCAATAACTAACAGTTTGCTATATTTGTATTCTGATTGTAGCTCTTTCTTTACTTCTCTCTGTGTACGTACATTTCAGAGGCAATCTGCTTGGTTGCTAGCTACTTTTGTAAAAAGTACAAGTTTAAGAAACTGGAATACTAACTAGAAATACACCCACCCTTTCTTGTTTCTGATAATCATGATAGCTTATGAATGTCAAGCCTTGAACAGATCCTTTTTTTGTATTTTATTTTAAAACATTCCAAGCAAATTGAATTTGAGGATATCTTCCAGGATGTTTCACTATGTCAAGCCACTGAATATGCAGTGTCATTATTATGGTGTAAAAGTCATTTTACAAGCCAGTGTGGCTTGCTCTGGCAATATTTAGAAAAGTGGAATTGCTGTGTCTGGTATATTAAAACTTTGAATAGTGTGTGGGAGGGTGCAAAGTATATGGTTATAAAGTTGGTGTGTGAATTAGGACCATGAGCCCCAGACTCTGTAATTAATCCACTTTCATGACTTGAAGTGTGATAGGCTGTCTTCTTATTTGGTAGCTGGAAATCTGCCTGTTAATGTAAAATACAGAGCTGCATCACCACTCGTTTCCCTGAAGGTAATGTTTTCTAGCTATAGACAAGAAAAATGAAAGTACGGAAACATTACAGAAACATTACCTAGTTTTGGTGAGTGCTGGCATAACCGTGAGCAGAGGAAGTATGCTTGAGCTTTAGGTACAGCAGAAAAGGAACAGCAGAGGGGTGAGAAACTGCAGGCTATTTGTTGTTTTTTGTGTTGCTGATTGTTTTTTTCTGAATTCCCCCACTGCTCTTCTATCGCTGCTCTTGGCAAACTTCATTTGCACACAGCTGAAGCCAAAGATGCTTTGCATCTTTGGATGCAGAACGTTGATACTCGCACACAGAAAACTGTTTCCTTCAACCATGACTGTCTTTACACACAGGAGGAACTGGTTGCATCTTCCATCTGTTTAGTTCTTTAGTTGACAGCAGCCTCTATGCCTTGGAGAATGTTTTTTTCCCCTCCTGTATGAGATATCTGTGTTTTTTTGCCAGTACTTTCTGAATCTGATGCAATCCTGAGCTCTCTCTATTGAGGATAACTGGGGGCAAGAGAAGGCTTATTATGAATACTGTGTCAGGTTCTGTGCTCTGATAATATAAGTTGGAATAAAAGTATTGTCTCTTGGTTTTTATCCAAATACAAAGTCCCCAATGTATTTTACAGTACAGAACAGTAAGACATGGGAGGAGTTTAAAATGTGGTGTCATGCTGTGACCAACTTCTGTGGGAGAGATGAGAGTGTTCCATTTTTAGCACAGTGAAAATGAAGCATGGCTGGTGGAAGCTGAGCAAAAATGTATCGTCATGTGATTTTGAGTAAGCCTTTTATCACCAAAATGAAGATGTATAGGACATAGCAGCTCATAGAGAGCAGCCATATAGCAGAGACTAAATGTTGACTCCCAAGAAGGTAGCAGAGGTTTCTGCCTAGCAGTTAAGTGAGCAGTGGAAAGAAACTGGGGCTTCCAAGTGCAGCTAAGTTCATTTTTTTCCAATTAAAAACGAATGTAGTGAGTTGATGTTGTCACATTGGCTTCCTTGTAGCTAGAACCATGCTTGCCCAATATCATCGGCTAGTATTTTACAAAATCTTTTTTGGCCAGCACAAAATAATTAATGGCTATGAAGAACAAAACTTCTTTCAGTCTACACCCACAATTCTTTTTTTAGAAAACGTATTTGTCTCAAGTGAGAGAACAGATTCATTTTTCAGAAACAGAACTGTAAAGCGGGAAGAAAATTCACAGCTGTCAGCATTTCCATAACCTCACAAGACCCAATTTGTTGTCTTAATTTATGGGGAAAACATTGTTTTTGTGCTTCAGGTTTGCGTAACTGGATGATTATATATGCTCAGCATTTGTGCAGAAGATGTGCTGCTTTTAACATCTGTCAGAGAACTACTCCTTCCTGTTACTGTCTTTTGAATGCTTGGGACTTTAAACTGTTTTTGAGGGTTCTTACTCTAGCAAAAAGATAAACCCATCCTGATTTTAGGAAGTACTTCTTTAGGACGCATAAAATTAGGCTAAATTATCGGTTTCTTTAGAAAAGCTACTGACAGACCTAAGCAGTTCAATCTGCTGCTTCTGAGGGCAAATCTTCACTGTAAGTATGAGAACTCTCAACTCCCAGTGATTTCATATATCCTTGATATCACTTAAACTGCCCAGATATGAAATATGTTGTCTTCTGGTAGTGTGTGACAGTGTTCACCAAATGCTGGAGGAGTTTTGTAAAGGCTTCAGTCATGCAGTAAGGGCTTTAAGCATAGCGATATTCCGGTATTTTCTCTATCCTTCAAAAACATAACTTCACTGTAGGAATTAAAAAAAAAAAAGGAAGGAAATAGCTTTGTAAAGCTGCAGTTCTTAATTTGCCACGAACAGAGTACCACTGACACAACGTGGAGCTGACGGACTTCGTATATGAATCTGTTGGAAAAGGCAGACATGAAGCACTGCATGTCAAGAAAGCAGGAGAAAAAATATGGAAGATATTGGTTTTTGGTGGTTTTGTTTACTAATTTTTTTAAAAGTCTGTTTAGAAGATGTGAATTGCAATGGCTGCATGAAATGTGAACTATATGTCAGTGCTGTCTTATTTTTTATTTAGTCCACAAACTCTGGCATGCTATCTTATTCTGCATGATAATCACTGTTATGGGAGGCTCAGCTTGTGGACCCTGGCAGCTGAAAAGAGGAGTTGCACAGATGACTTCACACTGTTTAGAGTTTTTGCATTTGGGGAGTATTATGAAATTGCTAACAAATTAGTTCTTTTTAATTGTAGTGGCATGTATGCATTTCCTGTCCCAACAGTCCATGCTTATTCATAGCACACCAAAAGAATTACATGATTTTTTCCCTTTTGAATGCAAACAGCAGGAAGAAAAATTGTTTTCTAGACATCAAAGAGACTGAAGTCAAAATGACCAGTTCAGATAGCAGGCAACAGAAGTCTGAATATTGACCTTTTTATACCTTTAACAATAATGAGATCAGCTATTAAAGCAGAGGAAAAAGGGCAGAGGGAACTTGCCCACAGTTTGTCTTGATAAAAGAAAACAAGTGGGCTGAAAAATTGTAATTGGGGTGACAAGGTAATGAAATCAGCCTTTTTAGTCCTCAGTATAAGGATGATGTGTACATTTAGATTGTAATTTGGGTAAGACATTGGATACTTCAGTCTGTCCATGCGCAGAGTGACTTATGTAGTGTTTCACCTTTCAGATCTCTGTATTGAACCATACTGAAAGACAGAGTTAGACTTGGAGTCATTTCTACCCTGCAGCCGTGTCTACAGTGAAACATGGCAAACACAGTTTAGAGCAGGACGCTAAATATTTCAGAAGAAGCAGTGAGGGATTGTAAAGATGGAGTAATGTCTGCATGGGATGTTGCCAGGGAGCACCAGCTATCTGTTGGCAAAAATGTCACAGGAGCTTTCTTTTGCTAATCCCTCTTGCCCATATGAGGTTTAAACCTAATATTAGTTATTATTATTTAAATCAGATTTAAAAAAAAAAAAAAAAAAAAAAAAAGGCTGCAAGCCCTTGTGCAGGCCTAGGAGAAAGGAACAAAACATTGTGGCTTCTGTTCTAGACTAACATAAAGTAAGGCAGAAGCTGCAAACTAAGTTGTTGGCTGAGTGATGAAGGAGAGTGACTGGTTTGTACACCGGTTGGTTTACTGTTTGGAGGGGTCTAGCCTGAGTCTGAAGAACTTAGAAGAGTGATGAAAGAGATGTAGTGAAACAAATGGACAGCTTTGCTCAGGTTATCTGCAAGTTAAAATTAACAGACTTCTTTTGTTTTTTGGGTTTTTTTGGGTTTTTTTGGAAGCCTTAGAAAACCCGTGTGTCTGTGTGCATCTGATACCAAGCATTGGTACCTAAATTCAAACTATCTTCAAGATTAGGAAAAGGTGGTGTCTCCAAAAGTGGATGTTGGTGCGGCTGCTGATAGGGCTCTCTGAAAGTGAGCATTGGTCCTGGAGCACAAAGCAGCAGGAACTTCTGTGGCTTAGGACAAGATGAGGCTTAGGTCAAGAGCATCACAGTGGAATTGTTCAAGTAGGCTGTGTCTTCCTTGTCTTGACCTCTAGATGACAGTTCTAATTTCTAGAAGTGTTTGATGTCCAAGAGTGTTTACTGGCATAGGTGGGAATTTCAGCAGTTAATATTTTGGCTTCTCCAAGTCATGCAGTTTTCATTCTTTACTTGTTCATTCAGTTTTTCTTTTCTTTGACAAGGTCTGGGAAATAAGCAGCATCCTATGGCTGCCAAACTGTTCTTTTTGACCTTTTTTCTGCATCTGTCTGTCTCTTTTCTGTTCACCTTGAACCTGGTAGACTGTAGTCTGCAGCATTTTAGATTCACTGATGGCAAAGAGTGTAGAAAGAGTTTAAAGCATGAAACTGTCGTTGTGAAAGTAGCTTAAGAATACAGATCAGGATTTGTTAAGGCGCTGTTAAACTTAACCTAAAAAAAAAAAAAAAGAAAAGAAAAGAAAAAAGGAAAAGGAAGTATGTTGCTCTCGCATTGAGCTTCTAGAATGTGACAATGGTAAAACGTCATTAAAGTGAGATTTACGTGAATCACAGTAAGTCGTGATTCCTGCAAATGCAGCAAATCAAATTCCTTTCTGCTGTACCCAGAACAACTCGGTTGGGTTCATTCATTCTAACTACAACAGTGCTCTTTTAGTTGGGTGTACTTATAAATCATTTGAGTTATGCTGGTTAAAACTGAAATAACATTGATGTAAGCGAGACCTTTCACTTCAAATTGAGATGGCAAAATATGTTCAGCCTCTTGAGAGGAAATGACAATGAGAGCTATGGCATACTATGGAAAAGCTGAGCAATATAATCTTGGGGTCACATTGAGAAGCTCTTTGTAAGGCCGCAGCCTCTCACTTCATATTTTCCAGTGTCCAAACTGACTTTAATTCTGTTTAAAAGAAGGACACTCAGACTTTTATTTTTCCTGAAAGTTTGCATTCTCATTTCACTCACTTTCACAAAGAATGTTACCTCAGAAACAGTAAATGGAAAACATGTGCTTCTGGGCTAATGGTATTGCTGCTTTGTATGGTCAGCTCCAAATTCTCAACATAAAGGCTTTGTTAATCTAAAGTGAAATAAAAGCAGCTGTCATAAAGCATGTGATATATAAACTCTCATATAAAGTTGTATTATATTTCTCTTATTATTTTTAATAGTCTGAATTGAGAGAGAGAAAAATGTTTATTGAAATGATAAAAAGCAGCACTTCTCTAAACATTCCCTCTCAAGAAAGGAAAGACAAGCATTTTGTCACTGATAGAAAGTTGCAGTGTTAAATGTCTTTCTTCTCCTCGTACTGATTACTCTTGGGTGTTGTGCATTTTGCGTACAAAAGAACAAGAAATAAGTGAGCACTGCAGATGAGATAATTTGACAGCTTTCTAAAGGAGGAGCATTTTTCTACTCTCATTAAGTTCTTGTTCTGTCACTCTCAGTCACGGATTTAATTTGGTTGGTAGTGCCAAGGAAAGGAGTTCTCCTGTGTCCCTACTTTGATGGCGTTTGAGTGCCAATGTAAGTTGCTTTTGTCTTCTGCAGAGTCCTTTTTTGCCTACCTTGCAACTCACTAATGCAATTGATGAGGTTGAATCCCTCTGCTAAAAATGATCAGTCTCTGCTAGAACAATATTAGATGTTATACATTGAGGCTCAAAGGATGTGGTTCACATAACACAGGTTTCATGTTGGATAGGCAATGGGGGAAAGTCACTGGCCTTACTGAATTGTTTGACAGACAGCTGCAGTTATGAAATCCAGAGATTCTTACCTGCTAGGATGTAGGTGCTACATCTGAGCAGTAATCCCAATGCTTTCATTTTGGGATTGTACAGCTTTTAAGATACACGATGTTTCAGTTATGCATAGGTATGATGGGAAAACTTGCTTCTTTTTTAGGATTATGGATCGCTGCGTATGTGTCTGATTTTTCTCTCTGAAAAATCTTTTTGGAAAGGTGTGTATTAAAAACAGGACCCTCATGTAACTTGAAGGCTAAGCTATTTCAACAAGAAACTAAAGCTTCTTGACAAAGGTAAACTGTGAAGCTGAAAACCAGAATTGCATGAAAGTGTTTCATAAATGTTTTTTCTGAGATGCTGATGATCATTTGACCATATTAAATGTTTATGGAACAGTGTGCAAGAGTGTGAAAAGTTTTTAAGATCTTTATTTGGAAATGTGCCTTTCAGTGTGTCTCAAACTATGTTCACTTCCTTACTGGTCCTCATCAAGGCCATTACCTTAGAAGTTTGAAAATAATGTTGATAAAATATGTATCATGCATATTTATTCATTACATCTTAGCTGTTTTCTTCTTAAGACACAACGGGTGAGTTAATTGTCATAAAGTGATATGGCCTTTGGGTAAGTTAGTCATCAATTTAAAACTAATGATTTTGGCACTCTGCAGAGAAAATAAGAATGAAAAGGATATTATTGGAAAATGAAACTAACAATTCTGTGACCTGTAAGCAACACAGTGCTTTTCCCTCCAGTTTCAGCTGTCTTTCCATTTCCCTAACTTCAAAATTAATTCCTGACTTGATTCTATTTAATGTATTTTGTATTTTCCTTTGGCACCCCTAGAAAAAAAACTTTCAGCATTCACAGTAGATTCCTTTAGCCAGCCAAGTGTAATTTTAGGACAGTATTTTTAAAAAACCTCTCATTTTCAGTATTTAGTTATGGCTGCTTTTTGTAGAGCCTGTATCCATTTCATAACATATATCTTACAATACTTGTTTAAGAGGACTTTGACTGGGATATCCTCCAATATATTGATCCTCCTCTCCACTTTTCCTCATCTCCTCCTCTTGAAAATCACAGCTTCTCTTTTTACAGTTGTTCAAGAAATCAGAAACCTTATTAAAAACTGTAAAAATGGAAAAAATGTTTTTTGTGAAGCCAGAATATCTGTCTTAGTAGTTTTTATGGTCCATTTTTCCTTTTGCACAAGATCAAAGCATCAAGGGACAAGAAAATAGGGTGAGAAAAGTCAATTCAAGCTTGCAGAAATCATGCTCAGGCCAAATATTTATCCTGTGATTCATCAAAAATGTTGCAAAATACAGTGCTGTTTTTTTTTATGATCTAAGGTTTCACTGCCAGTTCTTGTAGGACATCCTGTTCTGGTGCAATTCTTAAAGAAAAAAAAAAAAAGAAGAAGAAGTAAAGAAAAAAGAAGAAAATGCATTAGGTTGAACCGTGGAGAGATCTGAAAGCCACTTACAGATGGGCATTTTTCATCATGAAGTGGTGTTTTAAAGAATGTAAATATGTTGCTGATGGTTTGGACACAATTTTAAAATTGATAGAAGAAAAATTTCTTGTAATCAGACAAGTTACTGTTTCTGCTCTGAAAGTAAAGGGAAATCTTCAAGAGTGAGTCCTGGAAGTAAGTGATAAAAGATGACAAGAGTAACATCTTACCCATCTTACCACTTGAATTCTGTTGATTTCAGAACTTAAAATGTCAAGCAAACAATTCCTCATTAAAGGACACTGATTCAGTCCTTTAGTACTTGCTAAAGGAGCCTTAATGTGTGGGATAAAAGGTGTCCAGGAGAAGCAAACAGATACAGAACTTTGTTAGGCACTGGTTGAGTGAGATGATGTGATTAAAAAACAAAAAATCAAAAAAACTAGAAAGCTAAGGCTGAAGTGAGTAAGTCAATATATCAAAGAATTTGAGCAGACTTGTTTCCTTTAATATAAGGAACATCACTGAAAGAAGAGCTCGATCTGGAGAAGAAAAAGGGATCTGAAAGGCTTTAGCTCTTTAGGCACTTTCCTGAGGTGCAGTCTTCTGAATAAAAATGCTGGAGCCTGCCTATACTCCACTGTTTATCAGCCTCACACAAGTACAATACTTCCATCATCTTTCCTACTATAAAAACTTAATTTAAAAAAGAAAAAAAGGAAGTGGTGCGTATGTAAACCATATCACCTACATAGAAGTGAGATAAACACATATTCCCGATGGATATGGTCAGTGGGTGTCAGTGAGATGCATCTCAAAGTCCTGAGGGAATTGACTGATGCAGTCGCCAAGCCATTCTCAACGTTTGAAGAGTTACAGTGGTCAGGGGAAGGAGGATGGAGCACAGCTCTGCTAAAAAGGACCTGGGGGTATTGATGGATGGCAAGCTGGATGCGAGCCATCACTGTGCCCTTGCAGCCCCGGAAGTCAACTGTATCTTGGGCTGCATCAAAAGAAGCATGGTTAAGGAAGGTGATTCTTCCTTTCTGCACTACACTTTGAGTCCTCACATGGAGTACTTGCCCAAATGGGGAGTCCTCAGTACAAGAGAGATGCAGTCTTGCTGGAGTGCATCCAAATGAGGGCCACAAAAATGACCCAAGAGGTGGAGCATCTCTATGAGGACAGGCTGAGAGAGCTGGGGCTGTGCAGCCTGGAGAAGAGAAGAGTATGGGGAGACCTGAGAGTGGCCTTTCAGTATCTACGGGTCTGCAGGGGTTGAAGGAAGGAAGGGAACAGTCTCTTTAACAAGATCTGTTGTGACAGAACAAGGGGAAACAGTGTCAAACTAAAATATGGTAAATTTAAAGTGGATATAAGGAAGAAGTTTTTTACAGTAATACTGGTGAGGCACTGGAAAGGGTTGCCCAGAGAGGTGGTGCGTGTCCTGTCCTTGGTGACACTCAAGGTCAGGCTGGAGGGGCTCTGGGCACTTAATGGAGCTGCAGGTGTCTCTGCTCATTTGTTCATTAAGGGAGTTGGACCAGATGGTGTTTAAGGGGCCCTTCCAACTCAAAGGATTCTGTGATTTTATGATAGTGAGAGAAGAGAATGCTAAGAGCTAAATTCAGGAAATCATTCATGACTTTGAAGTAACACAACTTCTAGTGAAGATAAATTTTGCTAAGAAAGCATAGGGTGCCTCTTATTTTAACTTTGTATCATGTTTCTGTATCCACAGCTCACTGTACAATTAATTTAAAAATATCCGTGAACTTTTTTCCTTGGGCTAGTGTTAAATGTGAGAATACACAGTTGGCTGTAATGGGCTGCATGGTACGGTGACATCTAACCACAAAGGTTATGTACTAATGAAGGTATAAAATACAGAACAAACTTGGAATGAAATGCATGGGAACAGTTTGGCTCTCACAGTACACAGAAAAGGGCAAGCATAGTTGTCTCTTGTGAAACATGAAGGAAATTATGTAACTGAAATTTTAAACATAAAAGTTTTTTGGCTTCTTCTCCTTCCAGGATTACTGAGGTAATGAAGATGGGATTCTATTCATGCTTTTCAAAATGCTATTAATGTCATTCCTGATCTCCAATTGAAATAAATCTACTGACTCCTGATAGACTGTATTCATTCCTTTTGGAGCTGTAAAACACTGACTGTTTGCAATCATCTTAAAGATTTCCCTTCTAACCCACTCCAGGAGACAATTTTCAGCAAAAAGCTCATCAAGCTCAACACAGTGTATATACTTATGACAGCTAAGCAAGGAGAAATTCTAACCTCTGAAATGAGACTAGCACTGCAGGGAAAAAAAGGGGGAAATTCTGCTTTATGGCGTTCATCCTCTTCAGTGTTGCTTTTGCACTATTTTTTTATTTACCATAATGCTCAATTCAAAGCATGAATGCCAACAAAACGTGTGCTCTAAGAAAATCTAAACTTAGTTTACCAGTTTTCCACATCAGAAATCACAGAAACATGTAAGTTAAGTGGCTAGACTGAGTAAGCTGGAGAAGGATTTTCCAGCTTCTGAGCAGGGAGAAGATGAATGGTTAGCTCATTTCTTGGGATAAACATTAAGACCAAACAGAGGGAAGATGATTTTAAAAAAAAAAAAAAAAAAAAGCATTTGAAAGAGAAGGGTACCTGATTTTCACATGGAAAACTATAATCTTTGGATCATTCATCCAAAGGTTACACTTAAAGGTTTGAGAATTTTAGGGCTCTGAGGAGAAAAGCCCTTTCTCTTTGCTTTTTAAAGAAGCTGCTTTTTTAATGCTCCTGCAAATAAAAAGTAGAAATGAAACGTTTTGAGATATAAAGAGACTTAACAGCTGTAAAGCGCTGTTGATATAATGCTGTTATCATTTTAAACCAGCAAAAACCTGTTGGTGAGTGGTGATTTAGGCTCTGATTTGTAGCACCTGTGCTACACAGGTGATGCATTCAAACAGGGGAACACCTGTGAGTTGCATGCCATGTGGAGGCTTTGTTCCCTTATATGAGGATTTGTAGCACTACGTGTATGTGTGCTCAGAGTGAGTTTTCTTCTTTTCTTCAAGGAAGTGTAATAGTTGTTGATTTATAGATAGTTATTTTAATTTTTCTACGCTGTACAACTAAAAGAGAAGCTGACCTCTGATGAGCAGCTACCAATGGCTTCCTCTGCTGCATAATGGAGATTTGCAACTGGCCGTTGAAGGGAAGGAAGAGGTGAGGTGCATGATTTAATTATTTAAGGTATGATAAGAAGGTGATTCTTAAATGTTAAATGAGGAAAAATGAGGGGGTGGACAGAGGAAGTAGAGAAGTGCTTAGGTTGGTCTGTAGGTAGATGAAATTCTGGTTTTTTTTGTGCACAGTTGCATTAGAAGTATTTGGGCAGCTCAGCATCACTGTGTGGCAGTTTCATTGTTTCTAGATTCCTGTTGCTTGTGGAAGATGTATTTGTACCTGTTTATGATAATATGCTTGTGTTCTTTTGCTTTTTGGTTGGATGTGTTAGGATTGAGAGGGTTTGCTGCCTTTATGAGAAAGGTCTGAATCTCAGTCTAGTTCTCTTTCAGGTTTGGGAGCATTTCAGTGAAGTATTTATGGAAAGTTACTGTTTTTTGTTTGTTTGTTTTGTTTTGTTTTATTTTTGCATGCTTAAGAAATTCAGCTATTGCTTGATTGCTACCAAATAGGTTTGGTCTTTAGAGGTTTGCCCTAACCTGAGATACAGTATTTGTGAGTTTCTTTGGGGAAACACTTCAGTTTTCAGTTAAGTTGCTGTGGAAAGGTACAAGCTACTCTTTGTAGAAAGGCGCAAGAGTGTATTTGATGCTTTCTGAAAAAGTTTGTTGCTGTCTGAGAGCCTGATTCACATAAACTTGAACATGTTTAAGTGCTTTTTTTTTCTCAACTCTTATATTCTGTTTACTTTGAATTTATGCAAATGTGTCAACTGCACAAGTGGCTTTAAGTTTTGCTCCTTTTCAAGGGGAAGA
>NW_024884475.1:51226619-51241212 GCF_019232065.1 Centrocercus urophasianus
TAAGTGCAGGAGGCAGAGATCCAGCTGGACTCAGTTAGGTGCTGGGCTGCGTGCCTCCAGCTGGCTTGCTGCCTGGCACACGCCTGTGCTGTAACCAGAGCCAGGCAGGACTTATGAGTACATTAGGAGACAATTTGACACAGAACCATGCAGGCAGTGCAGAAGATGAAACAGGGAGTTTTAGAGGTAGGCGTAGAGTAAATTACCAAAGCATATCTCTTTTCCATGTGTTTAATTTGAAGTCTGAGTTCATAATAAGTGATACCATGTGGTGCTTCCTTAAAGCAATGCTTACCTATTGTAATCCTTTAAATACACAGAGATGCCCAAAGCATGAAGTCATTTTAATCTGTTACCTGGAATGTACTAATAACACTCAACAAATTTTTGAGCTGCTATTAAACATTTGAGTGTTGTTCTCTCTCCCCATTCAAGCCAGCACAGGGGGTGGAGATGATGCTGTTTCTGCATAAATATACTTGCATCATTTATGAGCAAGGTGAATGGTGGGTCATTGTTCTAGGCATGTGTATGTTTGGATAATATAAATCAATAACCTTCATAGCTGATGCACAGAATGGCTTTCTCCTCAGTTCGGGTAGTTTTCAAAGAAGGCATTTCTATGGGGGGGGGGGGGAAGGAGGAAGGAGAGAGTAGCAATTTTTTTCTTCCGTAACATATAGATAAATAAAGTGACTTTTGCTTTTTTGCCAGACGACTTGTTTGACCTTAGCTTGACTCAGTAAATGTCTTAAAGATCTCACTGAGGTGTCTGCACTTATATTGGTAATGTGAAGCAAAAGAAATGATCTTACATGCAACTTAGTCTCTTTGCAAGAAATAACACTGAGAATCTACGGAATGTGAGAGTTTACCAATAAGAGCATTACAGTAATTGAATTAAATGTGTGAATCATACATGTCATCTTTTAAATATGCTAGCATGGATTTTGTTAAGACCAACTGACTTGGCTAGTGGGCTAGACATGTTAGAATGGTGCCTCATGATAATACAGAAATCTTGTCTGATCTCAAAGCTAGGTAGGGCTGAGTGAAGCTAGATCTTAAATGTGTAAACCTCCTGGGACACAACAGTTTGTAGAAGCAGATGCTTTTTATTTTGGGAGATGCTGCAGTGGTAGAAGTGGTCTCTGTAGAAATGTTTTCACCATGATCCTGACAGCCTGGTGACAGCTGGGGTTGGAAAGGACCTTCAGGAGGTTGTCCAACATGAAATTCAGAACCAGTCTAAAATTTTTCAATTAAGGGAGCATAATTGCTTCCCTAGAAAGCTATTGATGCTCCAGGTGGTACAGCCTCATGTGCTGTTAGACTTAATTGCTGCTGGGTTGTGTGGTTCACTCATATTTAGGCTCCTGTCCACCAGGATCACAGGGTTTTGCAGTGGAGATGCTAGCTGCTCCCTCAGTTTTCAGGCTTATTACAGATCCGTAGCTCTCTTTCCTTGTAATAACAGGAGCAGGTTGTTTGAGGAACAAAATTTCCGTGCTTGTTCCTTTAGAGACTGCAAACTCTGTGATTTGTATTAATAGTCTATCATCTTTTCATACTTTAATTGGCTGTATAGGCTTGATGCTGCGTAGTGTTAAAAAGTTGCCATGTTTCATCATGAGAAGGATTACTTTTTATGTCAGAAGCAATGGTTATGCAGTCTAGAGGAAATGGTACGAAAATTGAAATACTCTTAGGGAATGCTTTGAGGCTTTCTAAATGAAAGCTACTTGAGAAGTGTAGCATAGGAATGGAAGAGCCAATTTGTAATTATCCAGTGCTACTTTCAGCAGTGATAAGAGTTTTCTTCAAAGTTGTGCTTGTACAACTCTTGATCACAAGTAACCCCGCTTAAATAGTATCACAATGGCTCTTTATCATTCGATTTTATGCCTGTTTTATTGTAATTTTCCAAAGACTCATCATTATGGGATTCTTCGTATTTTAACTGAGTTCCAGTGTTCAACTGAATGCAGTGTGACTCACCAAGATTGGTCAAAAATGGAGATATGTTTGTTCTAGTGGTAAATAATTAAGAGACTGATTAATCTGAACATAGATTAATAGTGAAATACTCATTGTAATGAACTTTGTACTGCTACAGTCTATAGTACCTGAACCCCACATGGAGAAGCGGAAATGTCCTTAAACCAAATAAGTTCTTCATTTGCTGTATGCCTCTGGTGATGTTGTAATGGAGGGAACGGAGTTGTTTTTGTTTCTCTTTCTTCTGCATAATCTTTGAATTGCTTAAAAGCTATGCTATTTTCTGTTCCTGTCTCTTTCAGGGATATTTTTCCTACAAACTGTATACACTACTTGATGAGCTCTTGATGCTGAGGAGACAGGCTTAAGCTAATTGATTAGTGCAAGTAATTTAATGATATATGGGAATTAATTTTTGAAAACACAACAGGAAAAGATCTTTAATTTCGTCTTCATCTATTTTGTTCAAGCAACAAATGAAAAGCAATAATAAACAAGCCAGTACTGATCTAGGGAAAAAATGTGAAGAATGAGAAAATACAGACCTCACCAATCAAAAAGTCATTTTATGTTTGAATTCTGCAGATCAGAATCAAAACAAACTTTCTGTATTTCAATATACTTTAATATGTATTTCTATTCCTAGCCTAGCATTATTTATCTGTTAAGATCCCTATCAATATTAATGTATGTGTGGCAGGAAATACGCCCTCAAGAACTAGAAGACTTCTTGGCTTTTACTTTTTTTGAGTGTCTGAAGAGAGAGAAATCTATAGAACGCTTCCAGTTACTTCTTGAAGCTGTACTGCAAATGAACAAGCATGTTTGTTGGGCTCAGCCTCCTTGGGTGCTTTTCCTTCTGGACATCTTGTTCGTCCCCATGGAAACTCTTTTGGAAGTGCTTGAAGGATTATTATTTTTTAAGTAGGAGTTATACTTTAGTGTCTTTCTGTTGCTTTGTCTAATTATTATGGTAGGTATTAATGCAACTGTTGGATCTCTGCCCTTTATCCCTTTGTCTACTAGATACTATCTAAATTCAGACCTGAAGAGTTTGCTGCGTCCCACATGTGCTGGAGATGCAAGTGGTTTCAATTCCTTCTTCCCCATCAGCGTGCCTTGCAGGTAGCAGCCTTTCTTGTCTATTGCGCCCCCCGGTGCTTTATGCAGCTGTTAGGAACCTCTGGTCAGAACCTGTGCATGGACACTGCAGTTTCTCTCTGCATATGGATCTGGTACCAAATTCTGAAAGTTCCTTCTCCATTTTGCACTACAGGCTTTTAACTTAGCAAGGTAGTTGTGGAAGAGGGGACAGTTTAGCTCAATAATTAAATGCAGATCAGTAAAACAGCATGTGGTAGTTTTACTTTTCTTGGAGTCTCCTTCATAATAGAACCAAAACTGTGTTCTGATTCTTTATGGAGGAGACATACACCAATACTGGATGACTGGGACACAAGCCAAAGCATACTGTTACCAGCATAGAACATACTCCTGAATCTCTGTGAAGAAAATGCTGCTAGTTTATAGCTTTGGCTGCTTTTGTCTCTTACAAAGTAAAGGTTTGCACACACTGCAGCACATCAAACTTCGGCAGTTTTGTTTATTCTCATTATTTATAAATAGAAAGTAAGGATGACTTAAGGACTTTTGAAATCATTGGGAATGTGTTTCTTTGTGTACCTCTTGAGTGTTAAGTGCTCAGTGTGTCAGGGGGTTGCTGGAAATGGCTGCTGCTCTTACTAGCTTGGGTATGCAGTGAAAGAGGAGCTCATAAAATGGCAGCTGCCTGTGAGCTGCCTACTAACACTTGGTTCATGCAATTGCTTACTTGTACTTGGTTGATTTGTGTGGTGCTCTGCTCCATGGATACGTGAGAGAACTTCAGTGGCTCTGTTAATTGTTTTAGAATCATAGAATCCTTAGAGTTGGAAGGGATTTTTTTTTTTTTTTTCAGTTTTAAAGAATTCTAGTAAAATATGTCAAAATATATGTTGGCTTAGTTGGTTATGTACTCTTTAATATTGCTGTATATTTTATAGCTATGCAACACCTTATAAACAGACTGAAAAGAAATAACAGGACAAATTAGCGTGGCTTCCGTATTTTAATATAAATATACATAGAGTTTAAACGTTTGTCCCGATTGTGCAAAGACTCTTCTTGTATTCCAGTAGATTATACAACAGCGCTTTCCTTAAGTTCCTTTGCCCTTTAAAGTAACAAATTTTATTAGATTTTTTTTTCGTTTCTAAATGCATGCAAAAGAATGTGTAAGAAATCTGCTTGGCTATCTTAGTTTAAAAAAAGGAGGATAGTTAAACCTAAAAACAAAACCAAACCGTGCTATTCTCGTTCTGAAATGCCCTTGCCTTTGTTTGTTTTTCATAATTAAAAGAAGGTGTTGGATTTTTGAAGAAAATTAGGAAAGCAGTCAGCGCACAATGGAATACATTGCTTTAGGACATGTTGAGAAATGCCCTAAATACGGGTAAGGTACAGTGTTGCTCTTGGAAAGCAGATTGAATGTCTGCTCTTGTTACCACAGAGAAACAGCACAGTCATTGCAGAACAATAGAGGCTTTAGATCCTCCTGTTGATTCCATAGATTGCCAAAGACCAGGGCCCTGCGTAGCTGTAGGTGGGCTAGGGCTTCCATAGCCTCCTGTGCTGAGATGGGTGCAGTGAACTGGCTGCAGAGCACTGAGTTTTTAATATGTGTTATCCTGATATTTTTGAAGAGGATCTTGTGTAGTCATGTTGACAATCCTGATGGATGGTGGTGAGGATCCTTAGATTAAGTGGGTTTGTGGAGGCAAACTTGGGGGAGAACTTGGTGTTAGCAGTATTACAAGCAGGTATATTGTGTGCAGAGCTTCAGAAACTCTTCAGACCATCTGGTTCCTTACAGAACCAAAAGTGCACTGGATGCTGTGGTCAGAGAAAGGATAATCTTGAGGAAAAAATGAAATACGAACTGAACTTGGACTTTGCCACAGTGATTTCTTGGAAAGTCCTGCCAGACAAAAATGCATCAGTAGAGCGGGTGTAGCATGTCTGAATGGGAGTGTGAGTAATGGTTCTACCAACTTATTCTGCCTATTAAGACCACAAATTGCATTTGTTTAATAATAATTTAGAAAAGAATAATTCCTAAACCCATAAACACTTCATTCTTTTTGACTTGAGGGATTTTATTTGTGGAATCTTGAAACCGACCAAACCCCACCTCTAATAATTTAAATTTACCCAGCTCCTGAAAGCTGTGTTTTTGAAAAACTGAATCCAATTGCAAGAAAAAGAGCCTTGTCATTCTTAAATTTGACAAGTAGTTAGCTCAGCAGAAGTCTAACCATTCTTGCAGTTTCTTTTAGGTCACTGAATATTGAATACAAAGTGAGTGTATAAGCTATGCCAGATACTGTATAAAATCCTTATCAATATGGCAGCTGAAAACTGCATGCATGTTTTTGGGTCCTTTTTTTTTTTTTTTTTTTTTTTGAGCTGTTTGAGATAATTATAAGAGGATGTTCTCAGCACTGACACATTGATTCCCTCCCAGTGCCTTCTGGGAGAAGCCGCTCTGTAAGCTTTTTCTGGTAGCTCGTGCTCTATGTCAGCTTCCTAATGAGCACAATAGGATTTTTATTAAAAACAAAATGCTCTTCAGTTTTATTTAAATTATTCTGTTGCACTGTTAAGCAAATGAGGTAGCTTTACCTTGTGTTTGTTGGTTCAGTGTTGAGTGAAAGCAGCATCAACTGAAGAACCAATCAAACTGATCAGAGGAGAAGTTGTAGGTAGTAGAAAGAAGCATTGTACATAGCTACTGAGTGTTTAGTATACTTTTACAGTTAGGCTGAAAAAGCATCTGCTCATTAGCCTACGGTGTAAACACAGGTATGCCTTGGTGTTTTGATGTCTTATTCGTAAAGAAACCTTGAAAGAGCACTCCCAGTGTGTTTGAGATGCGGTTGAATATTGAGTTACTGCTGAATCTATCTAAAAGCCTGAGGAGAGCTGTGTTGTTAAATGACGGGAGTCATTCCTAAACTTTCCCTAAATTTGTGGTTGTTGCTACTAGCTAACTCTTCACGTCTTCATGTCATTGCAGCATGTGAGCTAGACCAAACTCCTGATAACGAGATTAAAGTCAGAACTTCACTGCTGATCAACCCTGCTATTCTGCATACTATGTCCTAAGGTGCTCTCTTGGTGTTGTTTTTAGTCAGGTTCTGCCGTTGATGTACACAGCAACAACAGTGCTTACATCGAGAAGTTTACTTATGCATGGAAATTGACACGCTGGACTAAAGGGAGAGGTTGGGGGGAAAATTTTGCAGTATCCAAGCTGCTACTGAGCAGAAGAAAGCATAGCAGCCTGTGCAGGAGAGGGTGTTTTGAGTTGCTGTAGAAGTACAGACCATGAACAGTGCTATTTCAGCAACTTAAATTCAAATTCCTCTGATGCTAAGAGAAGCTGATGTGTTAGGAAAATAAATTCAACACAATTTTTAATGAATTTGAAAACTACTTGACGTAAATCTAAATGTTGACTACTAAAAAAAAAGTGACTGAGATTGGGAACAATGTTTTTTTCCTTTATGTTGATTACAAGACAGTTCTAAAAGTTGATACGAATCTTCAAAGTGGTGGACAGGGTTAATGACAACTCTTGTGTGGGTTGTTCAGTAGTATGACCTAAAGATCTTAGTTTAGCAGCATATGATCTGCAAGTGGGAAAAGGTTGGTGTAGCAACCTAAAAGCTGAGTTGTTAAAAATTTTGAGAATTACTCTTAACCATGTTGGCATTGAGTTTCACAGGCAGAGCAGATGTAGCTACTTGAAGCTATATCTGAGTTTAAAACAAAAAGGAAACAGCACTAAAACTAAGTTTTGATTTCCAAAAGCATGAAATGTTTCATATTACGTGGGAGAAGAAAAGGCAAGATAGCATCTGATTCCTAAAAGACTGTCACACAAAGACTTGAGGGTTAGCAAATATACGGAGTGTTTTCAGCAATGCCTTTGAGGTTCACCCACTAAGAATACTTCTGAAAAATCTTTAAAGTCTGTATCTTATTCTTTTGATGGATTACCAGAATCTCAGGCTCATGCCTGAATTTAGTGCAGCATGAGCTGTAGCTAAGGCAGAAAGGGAGGAAATGAGATGAGAATGCCTGAAGAAACTTTGAATGTCCTTGCTTTGATGTATTTCACAATCTTAGCATGACTTCATAACTGGCAGTGTACAGTATATACAAGATTCAGAGAGTCAACACAGCGTGACGACTAGAAACAGAAGTGTGTATAATATATCACGAGAAAAGTGAACTAAAGATGACAGAAATAACAGTGAAGTCGAAGCAAAATTGTTAAGGAAGTGCTGATTATGGCTCCGTAGTTATAAACTGACTTGTATTTAATTTCCGAGGAGTGTGTTAAGTCCTCACCATATCTAGAAAGAATCAGGGCACTTTCAGCCCCAGATAATCGGAAAGAACAAACTAAAGTTATGTTGCTCTTCTCTGTGATGTGTGTACCTGCCTGGGTGGTCTTGTGTTTTCTGAAATAATTTATTTCATTTAGTCAGACTTCAGTGATATTTCATTTAGTCAGACTTCAGTGATGTATTATTCTTACGAGGGAACTCCTGTATATGATTAGATGCAAGACTAGAAATCTCATGAGGAAAACATGCCATGAGATGATTTTTGGACACCCTACATATCACAGAGAAGAGTAATCCAGCTGTAATGTGTCTTGCTCTACAGAAAAGTGAAGATTTCAAGGACCTGATTGCTCAACAAGTGCTTTAATGCTATGAGCTTCATTGAGACTCACATTGTTGTGATGGGTACCTCGAAGTTAGCACTGGTAGTCTGATTAATCAACTTTGAGTTTACTACAGAGCCATCTGACCTAGAATGACGACATGGTGCATAGAAGCTGATTTGCTGTCACTGGTAAATATGAGGTAGCTTTGAAGGAGCTGTGAAGATTTCTTCACTCTGTGCCTGAAGGGGGAAGCAGAGA
The DNA here is from genome assembly GCF_019232065.1 of Centrocercus urophasianus. Classification (NCBI taxonomy): domain Eukaryota; kingdom Metazoa; phylum Chordata; class Aves; order Galliformes; family Phasianidae; genus Centrocercus; species Centrocercus urophasianus. The sequence continues at coordinate 51,234,655 of NW_024884475.1, forward strand.
CAAAGGCGTCGCTGTTTCCGCCCTGCTGGAGTTTAGTAGATCCTTGAGAGTATCCCGAGATTCTAAAATTCAAGTATTTTAATATTGAGTCAGGTACATTAGAGAGGTCTTGCTGTTAATATCTAACTGCTTCATTGACAAAAAAGGATGGTGTCTTTTAATGTTTTAAAATTATTGCAGATATAAGACTAGAATCTGCTTCTTGCTCCATTAGGAAACTCTATCAGTGATAATTGCTACAAAATCTGCTCACTTCGCTTTTGTGCAACAGGGTAGACTTTTCCAACAAGAATAGAGAGGGATAGAATTGTAAGAAGGTGGTAATTTCACTAGTAGAATTCATATTTGCTGTATAAGTTAGGCTGTCTGGCTTTTTTCTGATTTCCAGTTGAGTTATTGGGTAGAAAACAAAACTTAATCTGGAACATAACAAATCTGATTTGAGATTTCTCTGACTTAATCTCTTTCCCTAAGTGTATGTGCTTAAATGGATGTGTGTAATCAAGCCACAGACTATCATGACCTTTCCATGATGAAGAAAGAGTACGATCTGCTATGATGACTTGCAGGGACACAACTATTATCCTGAAAGAGAAATGTCCAAGTTCTCTGCTGAGTTTACTTTGCAGACTGTAGTTCATTTTCATCTTATACAACTAGGCTTCAGGAAGGAATGCACTGTTTTACAGTGTAAACCAGTAACCAGCACAAAAGATGAGACATGCTCTCAGAGGCTGATCCACTATTGTACTGTAAAGCTGGAGTCTTTTGTTGAAAGATTAAGATACCTTCTGTTACCTCTTACAGCAGTACTTATAGTTTGATTTCTAGCTTCCTAGCCAAGTATCTGTTGTCAAAGCATTCATCACTAAGAAAGGTGAAAGAATGAAAGATGTTGCCAAGCAGTTTTTTTTTAGTTTTTTGTTTTGTTTTTTTTTAAAGAGGGGTGTGTGTGGAAATATCTGTATTCGTTGTTCCTTCAGATGAAGAGTATGTAAAAGATGTTAGGGTAGTGTAGTTAAATGTAGCTTTAATATCTCCCAGTTCTAGTTTAGTTTAGCTTTGTATGTCTCAAGTGAATTTGTGTTCATAGTTGTACTTGTTTAATTAGCAGATCATGCTATGCTTATTGTTTAAGAAATATTGCATTTGGCAGGTATGTGTAATACAATTTGTATATTTAAAATGTATGTTATCATCCTTATTTCAAGATCCTCTAATTCATGAGTATCCAAAATACTACACTGGTATTTGGAGAGGCACTGAGACATGCTAAGAGGTTGCTTACCAAGTAGGTAGTGTTATCTCTTTTAAGCATGCTTCTAAACCTTTAGCAGAGATTGGATAGGAAAGTGTTAGGGTAAACAGTCAACACTATCACAGCTGAAGTCCAGTGTACACGCATAAAGTAGAGGCTTGCTCTCACTTTTCACAGTGAGAAAGCCTTTTTTTCAAAGACTCAGGTATTCTGCTTACATGAAAATCGTAAGGAATACGTTAATTCTGTAGTTTAATAAGTGAGTGGCATCTCACTTGAAAAACCAGCTTTATGTACAGTGATAAATGCAAGAACTGAGTGCTGCTTTAGTAGAGATCAGTAGCTGTGTTAAGTTATTGCAATAAAGCATCAGAGCACAGTTTTCTTTTACTTCCAAAATGCATCATAACTAATTCTTTTGCTGTTCAAAGTTTTCAAGGTCTGTTAGGTTTATTGGATTTTGTATGATGGGCAACCAGTATTAAGGGTTTTTTTTCTACAAAGAGGGGGGGAAGTTATGTGGCATTGTAAGTTCTTACGTCTTTTTTTCAGGTGACTTTGTCAAGCAGGCAAGTTTGAAATCTATGGGCAATGCAGAATTCCATTGCTGGGACAAATTCACAACTTTGGTGGAAAAAGTATTTGAGTGATAAAACATTGTGGTTAGAAGTAATATTAACCTTGTCTCTCTGTTCCAGTAAAGGCTGTTTTGAATGACATGTTGTCCACCTTCCTGCTTTTTCCCAAGTGCATACCTTCTGGGACTTAAAAATGCTATTATTTTTATAATAGAGACTGGTGGATAGCTAATGTCTGAGAACAAACTAAAAGCATCAGTGGGTTTTATGTGGATTTAGAATACACCTGAAACTGGGCCCACTAACCTAATTTACGATAGAGAATGTCTGGATTAATTTCTTCTCTTGATAATGTTCGTTCTTACAAATTTTCTCAATAATTACAGTAGCTTGAATCCTCAAACACTAAGGTAAATTAAAATAAAACTAAATGGGAGGCTAATTTGTTCTTTGTGTAACATTTTGCATGTGAAATACTATGGTATTTCAAAACTGACTCAAAACCCTTTGAATTCTGGAGGAGAGTCCACAAGTAACTCATAAGAAAGTGTTGAGTTATCTGACACACAGATATGTGATGACTAAAATAACGTCAGAAGGAGAGATTAATGAAGCAGATGGTTGTGTTATGAGTTAATTGAATGTCAGGGTACAGTCTGGAGTGGTGGGGAAGATGTACTCAGAGAGCTGTGCCAAATGCAGTTTACAAATGTCTCAATCAGGCGGTCTCTGTGGAGAGCAAAGGGCCGAGCTGACTTAAGAGAGCCTGATGGCTGCTTTGTAAATTGTGCATGTCAGATCCAGAGTCTGGAGAGTGGACAGTGTCGGTGTGAGATGCTGTGCTGCGTTCAAAGCAGGCATAGCTGTTGGTGGCACACTGACAGGATGTGCGTTGACATCCATCAGAAGGGGCAATAATGTGGAAAAGTCAGTTTGGGAAGAATGGGTATTTGAACCCCTCAAGAGTTTGCTGTAATAGTCTGACAGAGTCAAAGCAAATCTGGGTTTCTGTGCTACTGCTAGATTGTCACTACATCATTTTGTGTACCCAATGTGTTTTATGTTACTGTTCAGTATTGGTTCATGCCATAGTACTGATGGAATGACCTTGAGTTGTGTGTGACTTTTCTCAGTTCCTCCCCAGCATCCCACATCAAAAAAGCCTGGGGTGTTTGTATGCCTTAATCCATTGCTTTTTGTTTATTAAAATGTAAAACCTGGAGGCAGCAAACACTGAAAATTTGAACGAGGCATTGCTTTACCCCACGTAGAGTATTTGGCAGCCTCAAAGTGTCTGATCTCAGCTGCTTTCAAATCTGCTTGCCATCAAATGATCTCCCCTAGGCTCTGAAAACCAATATTAAGAATAGAGCAGGAGCAGTAAACTTCTGTCTTCCATGGCACTAGTCATCCCAAATCCTACTCAAATGCATGCTCGAATTGTTCCCCAAATCATTCCTCTCCATTTGGAGTTGTAGTGGTGGGGAAAAAAATCTTGATATTGCTGGTGAATTGCTGTTGAGGAAACCTACAGTGAGTAGTGGTTTACTTTGTTTAGCATCGTTCTTCAAAATTCTTGTGCTTGGGAAAGCCGATTAGGGCTAAGACTCTTTTTTTCAGTGTACTGTTTTAAAGAACTTTCTGGGAGACCACAGATTTCTGGCATAGATGCTGGGCCCCCTATTCTCCATGTACTTGCAAAATTTTTAGTTTTTTATTGCTGTCACTCTCTGGTAATTTCACCTCAAAGAAGTGTCATGATCAGGCACATGGAAAAGCGAGACTCTTGAAACATATTGAAAATATAAGCAAAACATTCTTTCCCTCTGAAGAACTTGTAAATTTCAGTCTCGGTCTTGAGAAAAGCCACACAAAAGCTTTATTTTTTTCTTTTCAATTTTAATGAGGTTAGTTTTAAAGTTGTTTTCTTTATTTAAAGAAAGAAAACTAATAAAAAGAAATCTTTCTTTACAAGTGGTTTAATCCCACTGCTAGAAAGGATATAATCCAGATGACTCTCTCAGGGGGTACAAGGACTTTTGCCAGTGTTCCTGTATTGCTGAAAGATTCACCAAGCAACCTTACTAGCTGGGAGAAAGCACATTACTGTAGCACTGTTACTTTTACTTCCTTCTCTCAACCCCCATTCAGATTTTCTAAATCTTTTTAGGAACGAAGAGGCAAGCTGTCAAGTAAATGTCTGTAAAGGAATTCCTGATTAGCTGTAAAATGTAGCAGTGCAAGCTTTTGATAAAGCTGTTAAATTAAATTTGACATTATGCAGCTTTTTTTTTTTTTTTTGATGTAGAAATGTAATGATACGGTGATACATTACTGTTAAAGATATGTTGTAGTAAAATTACTAGGATTCCAAAAATTTTAATTTGGAGAAATAAAAGTCAACTGAAAGCAACATAATAAAGATTTTGAATAACTAATTTAATCTCTTCACGTGTTACTACTTTTTTTATAATTACTTTCCACAGCATTTGTATTTTTTAGCTTGATTAGTTCTACACATTGTTTTAGTGGTTGAGGGATGTGGCTTGTGGATTCTAAAAATTATATCAGATGTTTGAACTTTTGAAAGTTCAGATTTTCTGAATCTCTTTTGTGGTTGCATGGGTTACTTAAAATATGGTGATAAAATATAGCATCATATCTACTGAACGTAAATCACAGTTTGCTCACAAAACATTTCTTTGTTTATATTTTATTTCTTTGGTTTTTTTCATCATTGCCAAATTTTAGTGGCACTGTTGAAAATGTACCCTGTTGAAGCTTACAGAAAATTTTGTGGTATAGCCACTGGCTTAGCTCTTTGAGTAACTAAATGAGAATTAATAAATAACTAATTCTGGCTGAGTGCTTTGCTTCCGAAGATCCTTGTAGTATCAAGTATATGCAACAAAACCAAACCTCCTTTGTCATTCAGCTACAAGGATATAACTTTGTTTTGCTTCCTATGGGGACGCACAATTGAAATGATACATGCTAGCTACCTGCTGATATAAAAACTGACATGCATACCATTGCAACTTCAGAGTCTGATCCAGTCTGAATAGTATTTTTTTTTTCCCCAAGAACAGATCTTTCTGTATATTTTCTATACCACTTTTCAAACTGTGCTTTAAGTCATTAGATCTTACTTCATTCATCTTCATTGTAGTGCATGTTTACTTTCTCAGGTTTTGACACTTTCCTGGAAGCTAATCTATTGGCTGGTAATTCATAAAGATAGTATTCAAATGAATGTGTGCTCATAACTTTGTCCTTTGAGAATTCAGAGGTAAGATTGGCACAGATGCATAGCCCATCTCTGTACAGCTAGGCATTATATGACACATAGCAAACAAAGTGCTGTTGGGATTCCTCTCAACAGAAATCTCATAGAATAAATGGAAGGATACAGATAGATATCTGATTTCATCCTGGTATTAACTTGCAACAGCTCATGGGCTATTTTATAAACCTTTTTCTGTACTTTTGCAGCTGAGTTTCAAATAGTTCTGCAAAGCCATGAATGCAGCTAGGAGGCAGAAAAATTCCCCAAAATTTGAAGGGAATTAGACAACTCTGAGTAGCATTATAACAATAAAATTCATTAGATAACAGAATAATTTGTGATAAAGGATCTTTAAAATATCAATGCCAAAGTTGTTCCCTTCTGGACATCTATCTGCGAGCACAGCATAAGCGTAGGCAATGCTTCACGAAAAAGAAGGGAATGGGAAAGTCCACTCTTTCTCACAACTGTAGTACAAAGCTCTGATGCCTTTGTGCTTGTACATTCTTTTTCACTTAGGAGCAAACTTGTGAGGATCAGAAAACTGTTTAAATAACCACTTCCTGCCATGTCCTTGAGCTGCTGATAGCTCAAAGGAGAATTATTTTTTTTTTTAAGTGAGAGTAGTCTGTTCTCGATCATGGCTTGTGTGGGACTGTTTGTGGCTAATTAGTATGTATAAACTGTAAGTAAAAATCATAATGATTTGTGTATGTACAAAACTATGACCAAATGCTTTTTTTCTGCTGTGGAAAACTGTCACACAGAAGCATTTAGAAATAGCCACTGGTCTTAGAGATAGATTGCTCTAGTCTGTTATTCTGTCTTAATTTATGATTAGTACCAGACTAAGAGGAAAATGCACGAAAATCTACTGTACATTAAATTAATAGGATATGAATGCCATCATCTTGCCATTGTCTTCATCTCCATAGTGCTCAGAAGCTGGGTACTACTAATTTTGTCATCTTTGTAGTTCGATTGTTAATTTGAAATTTTTTTTTTCTTTTCTCTTTTTAACATAAACTTTCAACCTTTCCTCAGTCTCTGTTTGAGCAGAATTTTCTCCATCCCTGTAATAGCTGTAAGCCCTTTTCTCAAAATCTATTCTAAATACATTATTTTGAGATTTTCGCACTAGGGCATGTCTCTATTTTATAAAGAATAATTAAACTTGTCTCAAGGCACAGAACTACACAGATTAAAACCAGTGGGGATGGAACATTAAAGGGAAACTGCTGGCAGCACTTTAACTGTAGTGTTAAAGTACTGAGTCAATCATTTCATCAGCTTATACCTCTGTTTTTTGACGTCTCTGGATGAACTGGGAGAAAGTACTGTACCTTCAGCATTTGCAGGCACACCTGAGCATGACTGGCTGTGGTTGCACTGGCTTACCCTTGAATAAATTATTCTGTAGTACTCAAGCTATATCC
>NW_024884475.1:51241312-51404212 GCF_019232065.1 Centrocercus urophasianus
AAGCCAGTCGCATTCAACCTTCAGTGATTCATTAAATTATTGCCAATGCTTAATTGGCATTTTTGTTGCTAGCTTCTCAGAGTCCCTGACTGTTGTGGCACATTAACTTTCAGGTCTTCAAAACAGTGAAATTGATTCTTAGCATGGTTAGCAGATAGCAGGGGAAGACTGCAGTGTCATTGCCTGTAAAGAAAGAACATCTGGCTGCCAATTTTCCTGCAGAGGCTTCAACAGTCCATCTGACAGTGAAACAGGAGGAGACTACAGTAAAATCACAGAGTCCTAGGATAAGAGAGAATGACAAAAATTAAAAACTAAAATCTGTTTTTATTATATTTCTTCAACTTTTTCTTTATTCATTCTTTTTCTTAAATTTTGAAACTGGAATAGGGTAGTGGTAGAGATTTATGTTTTCTGGGAACTGCACATGGAGCCACACAAGATTTGAAGGGCAGATAAAGCAAACTGATCAACTCAGGAGCTTGTTTGTTCTCATCGTGCGGTATTTTGTGTAGCTGTACCCACAGAGGAAGAAAAGATGGAGAATCAGAACTATATTCAGACTGAGGGTGAGGTGGGAAGAAAGCTGCAGGTCTACAGGTGAAACTGCATGTAAATTTTTTTTTTTTTTTTTTTTTTTTTTTAGTGTATTGGCCAGGATCCCTGATGCAAATTCTTCACACTGGAAAAATGTTTCTCAGGGGAATGTGTCTTATTACTTTTTTCTGTTTTGATGGGGGAGGGGAAATGATATGAAGTGGAAAATGTCAAGTAAAATTAATTTAAATATTGGCCCTGTGTAATGCAGTAGAAAACATATTTTGCTGTGTGGTGGTGTTATTCACTAAAGACCTTAAGTACAAGTGTGCCAAACAGTGAGGACATTTTTCTGTAATGGATAGATTTTCCTTTGCTAGGAAACACTGCAGTCCCTACGTTACTGTAAAACAGTTGATCAAGAAACTCTAAGACTCAAGTTGGAGTCTTAGAAAGAAGACATTCTTTCATATCAGCACTGGATGCATGCGGGATACTCTCTTCTTATCATGCATGCCTTGCACAAAAAGGACTTCAGTTTATATACATTCAGAAGTCTTCTTGAGGGTACATTTGTGTTTCATACAAAGACTGGTGGAACCCTCCCTATCTATTCAGTAGAAAGGCTCAGACCCTTCCCATTATCTAAACAAACTGCAAGATTATCCATTAAGGGTCTTATCAAGCTGTGACTTGTATCAATCCTTCCCCCCCTCTTTTTTTTTTTTTTTTTTGAGAATTTGTGGCTAACATGCTATAACCCTCATCATATCGATTTATTGTATCACAAACAACAGTCATAATAATAATTGCAACACTTCATCGTTACATGCGCAATTACACATACAACAATAACAAAAGCTATTATCAAAAACATTTTCTTCAACCAAAACCAATCAGGCAACCATGTGGTCAGCTTATCCCAGGCCTCCTAGAAACCCTACAAGGTGTCATATATCTTCTTCTATTCTGCCTGATTAATCTACATGACAATGTGAAGTATTAATAATTGCACATATGCCACCCTGATTAGTCAGTAACAAATCCAGGGCCGTTCCAATTTCTCTTTGCAGTCTTACTATGCTCTCTTGGTGGCATTAGAGAGTGTCTCTAAGGATACAGGCGTTAACTATTTTTCCAGTTCACTGATTCCCAGCAGAGGGAAGAACAGGGGAACGAAAGAATGGATTCTCAACTAACAGATTCCTGCTCCTTTTCAGACTTTCTAGTACATTTTATCTAGGTAAATATATTCCAGTCATAGCACTGTTGTCCTGAATTTTGCATTGCTAGGAATATCTCCCTTAGTGCACAGGATAACTCACCCTGTTCAAAGGGTGTTAATCTACAAGTAAGTATAAATTCATATCCTTCCTGTAACCAAAATTTCCCTTTGTGTACCCAAAAACCATCTATCAGTTTGTTCCTGAAATAGAATGTACAACTGGGCCACCAGAATCAAAGGGGTCTTGTTTGGTTAGACCCCATGTGAAATTGCAAAGTGAAGTTATAAAATGATTAACTAGTTACATTAGCTAGATTTCCCACTCTTTTGGGAAGTTAGTTTCTCACTTTTCTATCCTTCACAGCCTACAAAACAAATTCCTACCAGCACAGTTACATTATGCTCGTAAGAGCAAGGTAGTCCGTTCAGTGTTCTGTGTGGAAGGTGCCTCCCTAATCCAAGAATAATGAACCCAGGGTTCTTTTTCCTCCAGTTTCATTACAGTGTAGGTGGTCAGTCAAACTTGTAATAGCCTCTTCCACTTCTTTTGTAAGAAGTCCAGGGCTTGATATACGTGCAGTCTCCTGGTTGGGATGGATGTGATGGGGAGTAAAGACTCAAGAGATTTTAAGACCGCAAATTTGTTTATCTCCTGCAGGACATTCCCCAGAGCAATTAAATAGTGTCTTGTATCATTTTCCCCCTGTATTATTCACATCTCTCCTAGTAATCCAGGAGTTTGATATGGTTGTCTGTACATACAAAATGTGGACTTCTATCAGGTGAGATTCCTATTGGTATTGCAAATCTTGGAATCATTTCTTTGAATAGCGCTTTTACCACTTCCTTGGCTTTATTGGTGTGGCAAGGGATGGCTTCAGGCCAGCTGGTGAACATATCCACTAGGTCAGGTATTCATATTTCAGTCCTCTAGTCCTAAGTAATTCGATAACGTCAATCTGTCAATATTCTCCAGGTTCCTATCCTTTGCTGACTGAATTTTACTCTGTATTTTTGAGTTATTTTCACAACATATTTCACACTTTTCAGTAATTGACTAAACCACCTCTGTCATATTTTGACTAATAACAGATTGCAGATGTTTCAGCAAATTTTCTGTTCCTCAATGAACAGCATTTTGCTCTTCCCTCAGTAGGCTACAAATGAGAGAGTATGGTACTACCACTAGGCTAGAAAGAGTAATTGCCCATCCTTTTCCCTACCTTTTTGCTTTTAGCACTGTTATCGAATTTAGAGATAGGTTTCCTTTGTAAAGGAATCCTTCTCTCTGATATTCTGGCTAGCTCTTCAGTTTCTACGCCTTTTTTTTCTGCAGCCCTTTTTGCAGCCAGATTGCCCGGTTTGTTCCCCTACTTTTGAATGGTTTGTCGTTATTGATGAGCTTCCACAGTTTATCAGTGTCAGAGGTTGGGTGTCCAGGGCAGCGGCAGGTTGGCAGCATTCACATGACCAGCAGCGCTTGCCTTCAGGCCTTCAGAAGTTATCCTATCAAATGGCCACCCTCTTAGAGGGCTCTCTTAAAATTTCTTGACTGTTTTATGTGCTTGTTTGTTACCGTACTCTGCTTGTTAGAGATCTCTCATTGCAAGACATCCTGTAGTCCTTTTTATCTTTCGTTGGTTGACCATAGCCATGGCAAATGCCTTCTATTTTGGGAAATTCCTCAGTAGGGAGAAGACTGTTGAACAAAATAGAGTATGTTTTTCACAGTGACTCTATGACATTGAAAAAGGTTAGACACATCATGTTGACCACTTTCAGAGGAGGTTAGTTGGGTCCCTTTGAGCTTCTGTTAGCAATGCAGTTGCTGAGTCTGCTCTCATACAACCAGGCCATCCCTGACACACTGTGTCCAGTTGCTTGGAGAAGTGGGCTACTGCCCGCCTATTTCCTCCCAAGCATTGTGTGAGGACCCCTTAGGCCGTGGCCTGTCTCTCATAGTCCCAAGGCCAGCGCTCTCATTAGTGTTCTTTTAAGCTTTACGTAAGGACTTTGATTTTCCTTGGTCCTTTGCAAAGGTCTTTTTGGCACTTTCTGTAATTTATATTCCATCAATGACATCATCCTATCATTCCTAAAACTGTTCTCAGCTTATGGATATTTCAGGGTTCCAGAAGCTCACAGATGGCTTCTTTTCAGTTAGTATGCATCAGTCCTCACAGGATCTCAAAATCTAGATGTTACAGCTTCTTACGCAATTTGAGCCTTTTTCTTCGACACCCAGTAACAACTTGATCTGAGAAAATGCAATGAAATATTCTTGTTGAGACTTTCTAGCTAGTAGTATATGTACCATTGCAACACAATTCCTTCTTTATCTTCCTGCCTCTGTAATTCCAGCTCCTTGGATATCCTTTTTTTCTTTTTTTTTTTCTTTTTTTTTTTTTTTTCTTTTTCCCCATCCCTGGTTTCTTCTGCTCAAATGCAATAGCTCTCAACTTTCAAATTCAATGGGTTTAGCACTGACAACCACCTCTGTTCTACAGTAAGAACAGTTAGCAATGTAAATTGCTCTTATATTGCAGTCTTTTTAAAGGCAATATTTGAGGTGTTGTATTTAGAATAAGCCATATTTTAAGGATTTTTGTTTTAGAGGTGCCAACTCCATCTTAGCTTCTAATTTTACAGCATATTGTTTCAACCCTACTGATACCGACTCTAGCTTTAGATCTATCCTTACTGGTTCAGCTCTCTTTGATCTTCCAGGCACCTCCTGCTGCAGCTTCCACCTGGGTGAAATTCCTTTCTTTACTGACTTGGCTTCCAGTAACAGTAATACTGTAGCTTGGACAAATTTAGATTTTTGATATCAATACTTCTACCTCCCCATCTTTAAATTTTATTTCCATCTCTAATTTTTCCAGCAACTCTCAATGAATTAAAGGCTTTGGTGCGCCTGTTAAATACAAGAACTGATGTGTCACCCATTGTTTTTTCAATTTTAAACTTCAAAGGCCTAAAGAACGCTCTGGCTTCTGACTTGTCTGTTGCACCAATAGCTTTTAAAGTATCATAATTTAATTCACGTTTCTTTGTATTTAAAACTAAGTAGCTCCTGTGTCAACCAAACATTCTATTTCAGTTTCATCTTCCCCCAGCTTAATTTTAACCAGAGGTTCCGCTAAGGAAAATACTTCCGGTCCCCTTCAATCCCTAGCTTCCATGACTGACGGGGAATATAAAGTTTCCTCGATCCCTACAGCTAGGGACGTTCTCACTTCCAGTGGCCCTCGTCGCTACAGTTAGCAAGCTGTTTTCTCCCCTAGAAGGGATTTCAGCTCCTTGCTTGCCCCAAGCACCTCTTCTGTGGGCTGTGCAGGGTGGGGACAGCTCGGGGGGGGTATCCAGGTGGGGGGAGTCCTGTGCTAGCTCCTGCCTCATCTGGTGCATAGTAGTCGGCTCAGAACTGGTGCGAACTAAGGGAATCCTCCTCCCCGAGCCTGAATCCGCTCTGTGATTTAGGCTCCTTTAGTCCTTGCCAGCATTACATCCCAAGCAAAACTCTTTGCAATGCCCCTGCTGTCACCTGAGCCCTCAATTATAGCACTGTGGTCTTGTGAATCATTTATCTTTCTGTACTATCAAACAACACCTGCATAATAACTTCAAAATCTTTCCAATCTGGTTCTTGAGTTTTAATCATCATTTCAAAAGCATTAGCTACCCATACGTGTTGATAGCTGCCAGCAGCTGCATTTCTCTTGAAAAAGGGTATGTTAACTACAACTTGACTGTCATTTCCAATTACCTGCATCAGCGGGGCCTACAGCACAACTTTATTTCAGCTGCAAGCCCTCTCTGCCACCAGCATTTTTCCTGTAGTCACTCTTTCAGACTCATTATCTGACTCCTCTACTGCAGTAGTCCGTGATTTTGAGTCCCTGCCTCTCTCTTGGGGCTACTAGCATCTCAGTCCAATACTACATGCTGAACAACACATCTTTAACTCCCTTTCTCTCTCCTTCTCTGACACCACCTACAGTTTGTCACCTTCTCAGTCCTAGCGTTGTATGCTCCAACTAATTATTTTCTGCCACTGACTCTGGGTCCTAACCCCCATCATGTTTAAATCACTTTTCCATTCAACCCTGCCAGTGGATGCAAATGATTTTTTTTTCTAATGTCTTAAAACACAGCCTAAAAATGACTTTTTCAAAATTCTCTCACCCCTAGATGATTCAATGCCCTCTTTAGCGACGGCTGAGTTCTTTGTACAATGACAACACAAATAATCAGACAATAACAGTACAAACAAACAACAACCAAACAGGCACATCCAGTGATTGTTACTATGGTTATATTTAACTCCTTAGGCCTACTCTGTGCAACTTCTGTTATGTCTGACACGGAGGCAGATTAAAAAAAAAAAAAAAAGGCCTTAATACACAGTGGTATTTTCTATGAGGTTGAGGTTCTGTGATCCCAGAAACTGTTGAGGTGCAGGAGCTTTGTTCCATCTGGGGTGCCAAATTGTTACCTTAAAGCAGTTGATCGAGGAACTCTTTAAGAGTTGGAGTCAAGGAACTCTCAAGTTGGAGTGTTAGAGTGTAGTCATTCTTCAGTATCAGTGCTGAATGCACAGGTGATACTCTTCTATCACATGTGCCTTGCATTAAAAGATCTTCAGCTTATATATATTCAGAGATCTTCTTGGAGGTACATACATATTCCATACAAAGACTTATGGAACCCTCCCTTATCTATTCAACATGAAGATGCAGACCCTTGTTGTCTAAACAAACTGCAAGGTTAACCGTTAAGGGTCTTATCAAGCTTCAAACTGTATCACCTAAGGCTTGATCGCCCCTTAGGCTATAACCAAGAGAAGCTTTTATACAGCTGCTGTGAAAGATCTTTTTGTACCTATGCAGAGTCCAAAATTGAAGGTATTTTCTGTCTTGGCAGCGTGACCTTCTTATCATAGGATCCATTAAGCGTTTCATAGAACCATTTCGGCTTTATTTAAGACAGCAGCATAAAGGTGAGGGATGGGAACAGTAGAACTGGTGTGATGACTGCAGATCAAGCATACATATTGCTTGCTTTCATAGCATATCTGTAGCACATCTGTTCTGTACAAATCCTATCTCCAGTGTAAGAGACTGAAACACTGTGTGGAGTGGGTAATAGAGACTGTGGCAGGAGTCTGCTGCCCAGCATCCTAGGCTTCATCCTCAAAGCGTCTCTGGGCTTCCTCACTGAAGCCTGCTACAAGAGAGTTGTTCAGTGCTAGAAAGGCTGAGATGCTGTTTTACTCAGAGTTTCTCATTTTGTTAATTGAAAAGATAGAAAATACGGATACTGGTAGACTTGGATGTTTTCAAGTTAAGCAGCTGTTCTTTGAAAATTCAATGCTTGATTTGTTACAAATATTAATTTTTAGATTTTTGGAATCTCTTTGGTAATGCAATCTAAGATATACTGGAAACGTGCATCTTAGGTTAACTTGTGTTCTTTTGTTTGTTTGTTCGCATTAATAGTGAGGATGTTCCAGACTATTAGTTGGTTTTACACATCTGAATTCTCTTTGTACTACAAACAGCTCATTTCTGAGTAGAATTTTTATATTAAACCAATTATGATTGATGTTTCCAGCCCTACTACTTAGCTACTGCTGTTTGTATATATGCTATTTTGAAGGGCTGTATTGTTTCAGGTCACCTTAAACTCCCACTTAAGAATCTTCTGGGCTTTGCCTTTGATGGGTACAGATTTTCCTTCTTAGATTTCAAATCTAATCAAATCTATATAAACGCACTAACTGGGGGTATTTTTGAAGACTGGGAATTCAAAATGGCACAGTTGACGCAAGGTTTGCTTCTTTCAGGGTGAGAAGAATGCTTAGGGTTTGTCAGCAACTTTCTCTCAGATATCTTTATTTTGAGATCAGGGCATTTGTTCACAACTCTCTATGCGTATTTACTTCTGTCTGCAGACATTGATGGTTTCCCGCAGGAAAAAGACAGCCAGCTGGTTTACCTTCAATACACAGAAAGCAGTCAATCTAAATACAGTTCAGATTGGCTTCTGTTTCTCTTAGCTAATGAGTAGCAAGTAATTTGTTGGTCCTAATTGTAGTGTTAATGTGTTTCCAATAGGCACAGAGAGAATAATTGCCACTAAGTTGTACAATGGTTTAAAGCTGTTTGGTTTTTGTGTTTAAACAAAGCCTCTCAGTTATATGCAGGCAGTGGAGGCAGATGAGGCTTATTATGTATGACAAAAAGCAGGCAAACTAAAGTCAGATTAGAACTGTCTTGCAGAAACCCGGAGAGCTAGTTCATTTATCAACTTTTAAAAAATTATTTATTTATGCAAACTTCAGAAACGCTTTGGTCAGCTCTTTGGCATGTGCTGTTCAAGGTAGTGCAGTCAACTCAGGGCTATACAGAATCAAAAACAGAGGTTCTTTGCATACTTTGGAGTTGAAAGTAAGTGGGCAAAGATAAATGTGTGTCATCTTTTGTAGGTGAGTTGTTTGTGGGCTTTCTGTTTGTTTGTTGGAGTTTTGTCTTATAATGCACTGATGTAAAATTACACCAACTGCCAACACCATCACCTGCAACTTGGTTATGTGACATTTGAAAAATAGCCTGTGTAAATGTAGCAAATCCTTTCAGAGGGTACAGCTGGCTTGAAATGAGCTGTTATAGAGGATTGTTGTATGGGCTGTTGCATACTAAAATCTCTTCTTCTCTTTTTATCTCTTTTTATTGAAAACGTATTATAAGTGCTGATTTTGAGCTTTCCTTGAAAGCTTTAAAAAACCTCATGTTCATACAGAGCAACTTATGTTTTCCTTATGTAGCTCCTGGTGCCAGTGGAATTTATAAAGTACTTTCAGTGACTTAAAAGCCTGCAACGTGTAGGGTAATCCTTCCTTCTCTTCAACTCCCTCCAGTATCCCTTCATCAGCTGTCTTAGAAGGATGGCTCCCTATTGTAATAATATGTTTTCTTTACAGTGGATGCATTCAGACTTTGTAGATAGGTTGGGGCTCATTCTGACAAATGTATCTTTAGTCATTTCTCTTCCTTCTAGAAAGCTGAAATCATAAGGATTTGTAGGATCCTTCTGAGTATTAATTCTTACCTGATATTATCAGTGTGATAAATTTTAGTGTAACTTGTACATGAATTGCCCTCAAATCTGTTCTATTCTACCAGTTTACAGATTTTATATATATATTTTTTAAAACAGGATCTGTATATGTATAATGTATGCTGCATAGAATTACCAGCTGTCCTCTACTTCTTTGAGCCAAGATACAGACTACCCCTCTTGCATCTTCTACCAGATGACTTTTGCTGCTGGCTCAACTGTCATTTTGGTTTACCGTTTGGCTCTCTGTCCTGCTCTGAACAGTTCAGGTGTCCCTAAAAAGCTTCATAAATGTACTTCTCAGTGCTATAGGATGAATGGCCAGAAATAAGTTAGTAGTCAAGTACAACCACTCTTCAGTCTGTATCAGCTTAAAAAGAAACTAAGTCTGGATTTTTTGAGAAGGTATTTACAAACCTCACTTCAGACAGCTATGAGGTATTTTGGGAAATTCTATTCCTGTCATGCAGGAGTTTCTTCTGGTCTCTTTTTATCTGTTTCTGTCCAAATTTCTTAGACTGAAAATAAAGCACGTAAGTTAAAATCCAGGACCAGCAAGTCACATGACGTTAAGAAGGGCTTCACTGATCTGCAGTGTGAACCTATTAACTTCACTGAAAGTTTGGTACTTCACCACTTTTGGGGGACCAAGATGAGGCTGATCTGTCTGAAGATGGTGGTTTCTAGACAGTGAGGATCAGAAGTTGGGACATTCTGCTCTTCTTCATCTGCCACCAGAAAATGATAACATCTTTCCCCTCACTTAAACTGAATGGTAGTTGGTGTCTTTTTCACTCCATATGGAAAAGCCATTTCATGCTTTGTCTTACCTCAAATTCCAGACAATAGCTGGGGAAAGGCTGCAGAGTGGAAAATACAGGAAAACTGGGCTCTGATACTGATCTGAACTGAAACAGTCAGGAAATACCAAATTCTAAGCTTAGTGGGTGCCGAAATATATATATATATATATATATATATATATATATTTTTTTTTAAGAGACCCTTAGTCCTTAATATGACCCATATTAAAAAAATATCCTGTTAAATTCATCAGCTGTTCTCCACATGGTCTTAAAGCAGTTTCCAAAAAGGTATCTATTCAGAAACTTCTTGTTTGTTTGTTTGACATTATTTAGTGTTTTCTTACTTTAACATGTCTCAAAGTTGGATGTTTATCTGGAGAGAAGAAGTCTTTAATAGCAGGTGATGTTCCTGGTTTCAAATAACATTTCTTGGTTAGAAACTTTATTGAAATGCTTGTAAAATGTAAGGATATTTTCTGGCATCAAATTTAGTGAATAGAAGGCTTTCCTTTATTTAAACTTTCAAGTTTTAAACATAAAACATACATTTCAGACAAATGAAATTCTGTGATTGTTTGGGAGTAGAGAGCTGTCATTTTGTCACATTTAATATAGAGGAAAAATCAAAAGTAAAATCAATTTTTATTATTATCAGGGATTGTATTTCTCTTCCTGCCACAGGAAGTCTTCAGACAATGTTATCTTTTTTGTTGGAGTGGCCTTCTGTTTATGAAGAAAGTACTGACTCGTGGCTGAAAAGCTGTCACTTAACCTGTTCATACAGTTGTCACAGGCTCAAAACAGCATAAAGCACAAATCGCCTGACACTTGTGTGTCACTAACCACAGCTGCCATGTCATACAAAGTGTCTTCTTTAGGATCTTTTCCTTACACTGAACAGTGACATTAACTTTTACCTGATTTTGTGTTTGGGTGGTCCTTTTCCATATGGCAGAGATATAAACAATGTTCAAGTTAAGCTGGTTCAAGGAACTGTATTGTATTACAATGCTTGGTTAGTTTAACTTTGGCACATGATTGAATACAAAGGATAATTATATTCTGGAATTATTCTATATTTGAACAGCTTGGAGAGAGCAGTCTTCTGGGAGATGGAGGGCTTGGCTTGATTATAAAAGTTCCTTATTTATGCATTATTTGCTGGCTTCTCTCTTTTTGACTTGAGGTACAAAAGGATTAAAATACTGCCATAAAGATTTGAGTTAGAGTAGCCAAATGTCAGTAAGAGTGTTTTACTGAGAAAAAGATTTCAAGTGTTGTGTTTAGCCAAGTACAGAGCAGAAGGCATGGTCTTACCATTCCATACTACGCAGTTTTCTTGTGTATGTTTATAAAAGAAGTGGTAGACTGGGATCCAGATTTACTGGATAATGAGTAAATTATTTCATTCTCTGGAGAATGAAATATACCATCATTCTGGATGTATTGTCCACCTTCTTAAATTAGCTTACTATTTTTGTCCCACTGTCTGCTTATGGCAATAAGTTGCTGTACATCTTAGCTTTTTGTATGGCCTATGAGCTGTCAGTAGGAATTTCTGGATAACATTTGAGATGCCAAGCACATTTGAAAATTCGTGGGTATCTAAATCATTCAGGCAGCTCTTAAACGAGATACCTGATCTAGCTGTGTGTGTCCCTGTTCACTGCAAGGGAGTTGGACTAGATGACCTTTAAAGGTTCCTTCCAAATCTAAGGATTCTATGATTCTATAAAATGTAACGAAAAATGCCTGAGGGCCTAAAATAATTATCATTATTTGTGTTGCATTTTGCCTGCAGGAAGTGTGCTACTCTCTTTCTGAATATTTCTGTATTTGATATGTGGTAATAATCACTCCACTTCCCTAAGGTAACACTAGAAAACAATACATTTATACAATCACAGAGGTCTTTTCCAGCCTTAATGTTTGTAAGATCATCTAGTTGGTCTACATACCACTGACATTACCCACTAAATCATGTCCCTAAGTACTGTGCGTACCCTTTCCTTAAATACCTCCCAGGACAGTGACTCCACTGCTTCCCCGGGCAGCCTGTTCAAGTACTTATTCACCCTTTCTGAGAGGATCAGACTGGATCATTTTTCCTATGATCCAATCTGAACCTCCTGTGGTTCAACTTGAGGCCATTCCTTCTTGTCCTGTCCTGTCTTTTCCTATAAGAAGTCAAGGCAGATGACTGACGGGCATTGGAAGCCCCAAAAATGGTCAACAAATGGAATTGTGTCCAACAGTGAACAGCTCTTTGAAGGTTCCCAGAATGCTGGGAATCATTGAGTTTTTAAACGTATTTCACTTTATCAGTAGCAGACTTTATCAGACTGGCACTACATGACATTTTCCTTTCACTTAAAAATCTAACAGTGCTTATTCATAAGTTCTGAAGTATTTACCTTATTTTCCTGTCTAGCTTCCAGCAGCATATTAATTTGAAAGCATAACTGCATAACATATAGCTTTGGTTTTCCCGGTTTTTTCCCGGTTTTGTGCAGTGTGTGTGTTTTGTAGATGTGTTTGAAACCTGGGAATACAGACTGAAAAAAAACACAAGAGGTTTTTCAGCACCTTATTGAAATCATTTGAAGCTTAACTGGCAGGCAGAGAGAAGGCATTTAAGATCGTTGGTATTCTCACCATCTAGGCATGGAGGCAACGGCTTTTCTCTTCCTATTCTGAGGACTGTGGTGGAGGAAAATGGTTTAGTTCAACATTGACTATAACTTGGCTGTACTATAGGCTAACCTGTATCTGCTCCAGTTTGTAACTTTTCTGCAGATTTGTGAATTTTATGAGAAGGAATTGACTTTTAAAAATAGAATCCATGTTTCTGCGGTTGTGAACTCCAAATTTTCTTTAATGCTAATGCATTAATGGCCTTAGTCTGCACAAAATAGAAATGTATAAGGCCAACTGATTTGGTCCATTGTGTTTTCCAGTAGCAGAGGATTAGCCACATGGGACAAAGCAGTAGATGTACTAAACTCAAGGTCCTGTCCTGTCACAGGCACAGTGAGGACAGCTTTCCTCCCAGGTGATTATGTTGTTTGCATAATGGATCCTAGCATAAATACTAAGCTTTCAAAATCAGCTTAAAGCCCTTTAGCCCTAGATGTCACATGTGCTTTACAGAAATTACAACAGGAAAACAACATGATTTTTTAAAAAAATCAAAACAAATATTGTGAAAACTTGGTGGAAAAACATCTGCAGTTTTCAGACCATTTTGTCAGTTTGTCAGGAGCGTCATGGAAAATTCTTGTATTTTTGTTCTTGAATTTATTATTGTTGTCTTTTATTTATAAATAGTGTAATTTCCCACCTAGAAAGATGTAATTTATGCTGGTATCAGTAACATGTGGCAAGGATGCAAAGTTTTTGGAATATAGGGAAGAATGGGATAATTAGAACAGCATAATAAATATGAAAGACATCATTTACAAGGGCTTATTCCTATAGTTTGTCTTAGAAGATGGAGTTGTCTGGGGAAAAATATTGTACCTATTGTTAAACTGAGTCAAGCTAAGAAATCTGATTTGTGAATTAGAAAGGCTTCCAGCTCTACAAAATGCATGAACTCATTTCCATTCAACTGTGGTTAAGACCCAAAGTAGCTGCTCATTGTATGCTGAAGCAAGTGGCCTCTGCCACCTGTGAAAGCAGTCCCATTGGCTAGGAAGAGGCTGTGGAACTGATTGTAAAAAAATTACCATCACTGTTAATGGCAGCTTCCAGGGGATTTCACTTGAGATGCCAAACAGCTTTCATGCAGGGAAAAATTGCCCACTGAGAACTTGGGCTGGAGCAGGTGTGTTTGGTTTCCCAGCAGTGATCTCCAGAGCAAGGTGCAGCTACACCTCTAGCACCACTTACATATGAGGCAAAAAGTGTTGAGAGGTAATGATGTGGGTGCATGTGTCTATGTAAGTGAATTGCATATCATCTGATCATGAGTATTCCATGTGTGGGGGCAAACAGAGAACTGTCTTATTCAGAATCATACAGGATGGTTGACACCCCAGTTTTATTCTTGCTGGAGCAAAGAGAATGTCATTTAGAGCAACTTGAAAGGAGAAAGAGGAACCAAGAGGAAATAAGATTGGAGACGTGCTCAAAAGCACGTATTCATATTGTATGTGTGTCTTAAGCTGTTGAAAATGTTATTGCTTTTACTTAGTTGAACCACCGACACTTTCTTGAAGAAATAATATAAAGAAAGGCCAGGACCACCAGGTTGGTCTAGTAGTAAAGACATTTCAATACACATACAAAAATCTTATTGCGTTGTTTATTTAGATGTTAATAACCGTACCCTTGCTAAAATAAGGACAATATTGTGACTGGATGGGTGAAACTTAACAGCAGCCACAGATGGAATGAAGTATCAATTCTGTGGTCGATGAGATGTGGTTGAGCTAATTTACAATGGAGTCTTCCAGTTTAAAGACTTTCACCCTCATACCATAAATGCACTATTAATTCTTCCCAGTTCTACCTCCTCACTCTTTTTCTAAATTATTCATATAGGATTTACATTGTGTAGAAACTGTTCATGTGCCTCTAAATTCTCTTTCTTTATTTATCCTCTTTGTCTCTCTTTCTTTCTCTGTTCCAGACTGATAGGGCAATCCATAGTCAGCAGAAGGTTGTGATGTATTCAGCTTGCACTTCCTAACCACAGAACAGGAAAACATGTTCTAGAAAAAACATAGGCAAGTAAGAACCTGGAAAGAAGTACTTAAACAGAATGTAGATTTGTGGGAGTAGCAGGCATAGCTAGCTATAATGCAGGTGACTTTTTGCATCTAGCTGTCCATCTGAAGTTGTGGAGTGGAACTCCAGGTCTGTTTGGAGAGTGCCAGATATGCCCTCGGAGAGAGAAAAATCATAGGAACACTCCACAAGTCAAAACTGGTGGGGTTTCCAACCTGCTGTCTGTGAGTTATTTCAAATGGAATGCAAACTCGTAAGATTGCAGTTCAGATTATTTCACACACAGTTATTCCAGGTCCTTCATGCTACAGATGAAGCTGAGCCATCTGAGAATATCTGCTCAAAGTGAAGAGATGTATGAATTTGACAAAAATTTTAAGAACTAATACATCTGCTCAGCGTTTCCACAATTTTACTTCTTATACATACTTATAACTGAAATTAACAACAAAAAACAGCAAACAACCTAATACCTAATTTGTAGAATGGTGGGGAATAGACCAGGAAAAGCATTGGGAAGTTGGCTTTACTCAAAACTGCCTGGGATTTCACGTTAAATTTTAGGCAAATTAGTTTCCTGTACTGTAGGTGTAGGGAAATGCTAATATCTCAAGGTGTTTCTGTGAGAAGTATGAATCTTTAATGACATTTGCTATTCTAGATTTAACAATTGGATCTAGCCTGCAGGAGGTGCTCAGAAAGTGTTAGTGGGTCCTGCTGAACTAGTGAGTTCCTTTTAAGATAGAGGTTATTGAAACCATAAATAACATGCTAGCAGTAAAGTCTACCGTTAGGGAGTTGTGATTGTCTGGTTGACTTTCAGTGCACGATCAGGTCAGCAGAAACAAGCTCAAATCCTTCCTTGCTTTGTGAGTCTTCTTCTTCTCCGGCTGTAGTTTCCACATGTGCACTTCTGCAACATGTTCTGCCAAGTCCTGTGCACTCTGCTTTGCACTGACCTCAGCTGGATGGCTCCTGTGAGTGAGATGAACACATTTTGGCCCACTGCCAGCACAAAAACCAATAGCTAGTCACTATATCTGGACTTCAGTTTTGTTGGTGTTTCAGAGTACCTTTTTCCAGCTGCCAAACTCAGAATGTCTGAAATCTATCTATCTTGTAACTTGAAGGCCAAAAAGTAGGCAGTCCTGTAGACTGCCACGATAGTTATCCCAGAAAATGTTCCGTATTACGCAAAGGCCAACGATTCCATGACTTCTGTTGTGGGCGCTCTTTCAAAATATGTTTTCCATTTCATAAAGATTGTTTCCTAAGAAAGCTTTTAGTGACATGTTTATTCATGTTGGTCAAATGAAAGTCATGTGGCACACCTCCCTTTCTGGTGTGGCGAGCCACACAGTGTTTGATATAATCCTACTATCTTGTGTGAAAAAACAGCTGAGTATCAGATGTGTCTGGCTTGCATGTCAGTGAAACAGAAGGCATGTTGCACAAGTCACCGCACGCCGCAAAGTCTATTTTTATTTTGGAAGAACCTCCCTTTAACTTTTTTCATTCACTTCTCTTAGGCACTGGGTGAATCCAACTTTCCTTGAGGTGAACCGAGGCACCAGGAAAGATGCTTAAATAGATGCTTAGATGTATGCAGGCTCTGACTTGTCACGCGGCTTCCCTTGTTCCTGGGATTAGCCATACTGACTGATTAGCTGGTTTTATACTCTGCCTAGATGTATGAATGTGATTACTGTAAAGGAATATTCAACTGTTAAAGTTCTCTTGTATGTGGAAATCAAAGATCAAGTAAAATGAAGAAATGCCATGTATTCAAATAAGTACTTGCAAAACCCAGCATATCTGTTTGCCTTTGAAAATAAGTGTAAGACTAAATGAAACTATCCGCTGTTTGTTTTGAAGAGTTTTGTGTTATACAGATAATGGTTTTCTAGCTTCCAGTTTTGTTTCCTTACCTCCTTCCTAGCATAGATATCTAGTAGGTGCCTCTTATAAGCTAGTAAAGAAAACCTTGCTCTGTTGCTGCCTCTTAATTTTTTTCATGTGCAAATTTTATGGAAAATTAGCTATGTTCATTTTTCATGTGCAAATTTTATGGAAAATTAGCTATGTTCATGGTGAGGTCACAGTGGGTGAAGAGAAGTTCTGAGAAGCAGCCAAGCAGTACCAACATGAAAATAAGTAGAATAATAATGACTTAGTAAAACTAACCAGGGCATGTGAAATAAGCATGCTCCGAAACAACTGGCAATCCACATGACTGAAATGTGGAGTGCAAGAGCTGCTCATGAAAAGAGGAGACATTGACACCAGGAGTGTGAAGCATAAGGTGAGAGGAGAATTCCAGTTGAGCAGAGAGTGTTTGGCCCCTGACATCAGGGTGGCTTCACCAACAACTGTGTAGGAGGGGGGTTGGTCACAGGGGCTGGTCAGGCAGGAATGACACTTGTCCTTAGAGCTGTGTTGTTCACACTGGAAATCTGCATCTTTCTCTTAATTATTTTAAAACAAATTATATTTTTCAAGATTTTCAAGATTTGCACAAATGCAGGTGAGCCAGTTTAGTCCTGGGACATTACAGAACATGTATTTTGGTGCAGAATTTTTCTTCAAAGTTTCTTTCCAGAATGGCCACTTTAGAATTGACTTTTAAGATATTCCTGCCTTGGTTGCAATTGGTGTCTGACTCTGGATCCAGCAGCAAAAAGTACTTGGCAACTCTGAGTACAGAGGAAAACTGCATTTTTTTTCACCTCATGCAAAGATGACTCTGTTAGCAAAAAAGAGAAAGCTGTACTCTATCTTGCTGCTGAAAAATCAAATGCAGACTGATGAATGGGATAAGGATGAAGGAGTCGAATCACTGAGATTCTGATTCTGAATCAAGTTGGCACATTTCCATGTTCATACCACGTCTGAAACTCACAAGTTTTCATGAAAAAAAAAAAAAAAAGAAAGTGAACTTAAATAGGTAGTTATCCCTCTAGGTACCACTGAATACATGTCTCCCTGATAGAGGAATAGATATAAAGGCTTTGCCACGTGACTACTGCTATTTAAACGTGTTTTGTCACATTATGTATGTTTAAGGTGTTTATCTAAAGCAATTTGAGATAACTTTTCTTTATGACAATACTGCTTTGCTGTCTTACGATTATTGGTTAGTACTGCTATGGTACAGTTTTCTTCCTCTGCTATCTTTATGAAGACTTCATTGTTAGTTCATAACTGAGTAGCCAAAGGCTTGTGTTTTTATGACTGTTTCAATTCTTGTTGTTCCCCTCCCCAACCTTCTCTGCTCCTTTGGCATTGGAGGGAGAGAACACACTGCTGTTCTTAGCAGCCTATAGCTTAGTTTTGAGCTTGTTTCTCTGTTGAGCTCAGTAGAACTGAGCTGAGATAAACTAGCTGTAATAGCTGAAGTACAGTATTAAGAAGAAAGTTGATTTTAAATGTAAATTGGTTGCTTCTCATTAATTTGTCAGAAAATCAGGACATTTCCTAGCAGTCTTGTGATCCTACTGCAGCACTTATGCAGTTTTTAAAATGTGTAAAGAAGTTGACCTTGTAAGAAAAGTTACCTGAGTAAGAGAAGCTTTACTATTCTTTAAACTGGAATTTTGTATAGTGCAAAAATCAAACTGGGAAGTTGTTTCATTGTTAGAACCATATCCAGAGCTGGCTGACCCAGCAACTCTAGGAAGGCAGAGCTGCTGGTCGGGTCTGGTTAATTCTGGAATTTCTTTTCTCCCATGCCCCCTCCCCGCACACTTCATCAATTTCTAATATGAAAACCAACCCGTGTCCTTATTTTCATCATTTAATTTGGAGCTGGATGGGACTTTTCTCTGTGTCCTCAGAATGATGAGGGTAGAAAGCTCATTTATCAAAGCTCTGCAATGAACAAAGCCGGAGCAGAGCAGCATAGGCATAATTAACAAGGAAAAGATGGAATTTGTGGCTTGGTGTTGATGGATACAGAATGTGCCACAAAGGAAACAAAGCTTTGAGAATGCTTTGAACACAAAACCAGTCTCACGGGATCAACAGTCTTGTGCCAGCAAGTAAACTTGGGATAAAATATATAATATCCACCTTTCATGATGACCTCCAGCTACTCTGCAAAACAATGGAGGATTGAGGTAGCTCTTGGACATGTTTTGAGGTTGTGTGTGGGGAGTTTGGGAAGGAAGAAAGCTGTTTATCTATTTTCCCTTGCAACGCTTCTATTGGCTTGGGTGCTATTGTTGCTGCTAGTTTTACAATGACAGAAGGATGTACTGCAACAGGATTTATCCATAGGCATGAATTTGTCTGAACTGTCATCTGCTTGTCTTCATGGAAGATGCCAAAGACACGACACGTTGGTGGACAAGTTCTGTTTGCATATGTAATCACAAGTCCACAGTACCTTAGAATGTAACTGAGCTCCGTGTTATAGGCTGTGCATCCTCTCTTCTCATCCCATCAGTCTTTAGGAAAAGGAAAAATAGAAGCAGTCAAAAGCAATTTGATTGTATTGTACACCTTTATTTTGTAAAGGTTCCAGGGAAACAAGCTCTTAATACTGCTTACAGTTTACCAAGAAAGCGTTTCTTTTGCCACATTTGCATTTTTGTTCTCTGACTTAGATGTCTCTCAAACTCAGCTCCTGTGAAGGCACACTTGAATATTTCTAACTCAACAGTCATGTGTTAGACAAGCCAGTAACAGTCTTAGCTCATAAAGTAGAAATTATATTGGGTGAGAATATGCAAAACTTCTTTTCTGAATATTAGGACTGATAGACAAACGTGCAGAAAAGAGCTAGAAAGTGTATTGCTATCTCTGTTTGGTGGTGGTCCTAGCAGGATCAGTGAGGGCCTCTGAGACTGCTATGTTTTTAAAAGATTGGTGGTAAGATTTAAAACAACAAAAAAGAAAGGTGGTGAATCTAAGTACTGTGTCTATATGAAATGAATCTTAATGCATTAAAGATTGTTTCTTAAATATTGTGGAAGATAAGGAATTCAGCTACCTAAGACTACCTTATTATGGGTGTCTGATTTTATACAGATGACGTGCCTTATTCAGTCAAGTCAGCAAAATGAAGATGGAATTTAATGAACTTGTTCTCCTCTTCACTTCTGCTACGTTTGTTTGTTTATGTGTATACTAACAACTGCACATGTAGGACTCATCCATGCTAACACCAGTCTTGAATTCTGATCAAATCGCTAAAAGGGGCCTTTGCAAGTCTTGCTAATTCTTTAAAGTATAGAAATGTGCATGGTGGCTTTAATGATGTAATGGTGCTGTTTCGTGCTTTCTTTTTTTTCTTAAATAAATGCCCTTAGGCTTTTCATCTACTGTAAATAATTGTGAAACATGAGCTTGTTTTTAGAAGTATCTATTCTCAGCTTGTTTATAATTGCAAGTCTGGCAATCTGCTTTCCTTTGTCATGTCTCTTCTCTTCCAATTCCCACCAACAATTTCTTAAAAATTTCATAATGATTTTCCTAGTGTTTATTTATGGCTTTTGGGAATCAATGCAAACCATATGTTTCACGAAGGTTATGTGACAGTATTCTCTTCCTTTATACAAAACCACAAAATTTTCAATTTCAGCACATTTCTACAAATAATACTTTGCTTAAATCTGCATTTTTTTTCCTCTTTGTATTCTAATAGTTTTATTATGAAGAATATTGGGAAAACATAAGTCAGGGAAGAAAAATATTGTCCGTTCTGTTGCAGCTATGGTGCAAGCAATGGAATGTGAACTCTTTCATGTATTCTTTCTTTGCATACCTCTGTCCTGGGAAGATGACCACCTCTGGGAGATAATTTAATTTCCATTTGTGTCAACTTTCATTTCTATGTGAGGAAGCTGCAGATATGTTTCAGATTGTGTGGAACTGGGTGTTATGCTTTGGTGATGCAGTATCACTCTGCCATGGGACTCTGTGCTCAGCTGGTAAAATCCTTTACTTGTAAATAATGTTCTAATGTAGCACTTTCACTTCTGCAGAAAGATTTCACCCTGTGTTTCACCATGTCAGCTTAAACTTGTGGTTACTTTGGCTTTTGGACAGGACTTGCAGATTGTTCTAGCTCTGAAATGTGAAAATAAGTTGTGTATCTAGAAATATTGCTCCTCATCAGGCAAGCCACATTTATTTAACTGCTCTGTGCTTCCATACAATTCACTGCAACCAAACCATTCTGAATACATCCTGCTTGTTGGTCCATAAATGAGATCGTTTGTCTTAGTGCTAAAGCTCCAAATGAATTCCTTTCTCCCTTGTTGGAGTTTGTCAGGGAGGGGAGGAGGAATCCATAACAAACATCACTTCTGTATTGCTTCCCTGTCTCCCCAATAGGCCTTGTATCCACATATGAGTTACGCTTTGTTTAGGTGAGAAGCACCAGCTGTGGGCCTGCAGTCAGTGCTGGCCTACTGCCTTGCAGGTGGGCTTCTGGTGGTGGAGACAAGTTTGACGTGTGTAAAGGTCAGACATGGCCATGTGTTTAGCACGTTGTAAGTGAGCTCGAGGTGGAGAGAGGAGTGAAGATGTGCTCATGATCTTCCAGAAGAGTTCAGAAAAGTCTGCTTTGTTTTCTTCCAACTTAAAACCTCCTTTTGACTTGCGTGAAGTACAGGCAGTTTTTGACACCAAAGGAAATTGCTATGGACTGATGAGCACCTGAATATGAACACTGACAGATGTGACAGCTGTTTCTGACGTAGCTTTTTGTCTTAACCATTAGGTGGACCGCCACTTCTTTAGAAATGAGTTTCATATCTCTTGCGAAGATCCTCCTTTAAAGTTATTTGAATAAACAACTAAGCTAATGAGCCTTTAATACACCACTCCCTTGCAATTATTAAAATTTTTCCTTTCCAAAGGCATGCTTGGTACTTGAGCCAGTGAAATGTCAGCGCTGAGAGCCTGTTAATGCATGGGAACAATTCTCCTTATCCTGTGAGGGTCCCCTGAATGCAATCTACAGGTTTTTGTGCCAGTGGGATTCTAATGCTCAGGAGGAGTAGAACACTAGAGAGCATACTGATGTCATATTGTTTATCTGACCCCAGAAAATAGTGAACTAGGCCATCTGGAACAATAGCCAAGCTCTGGCTGTGGGTGTAAATATGGCTGCTTTGCTGTTTCAGTTTTCTATGGCTTCTAACTAAGGAGGCTTGTATTCTTACAGAAAACTCTGTAAGCTCACATAATCATATGAGCACACATCTTTATCATAGGTGCGGGTCTCAGCCTCCTTGAGTACATTCTAATCCAATGCAACCTAAATCCTGTTGGCAGTAGGAGACTCAGTGGTTCATCTGGGAGATTTGGGGAGCTGGGGAAGTGTTTTTGTTTCCATTCCCTCTGTAATTTCCTGGGAGGGTCTTTTCTGGTAAATTTCTTAATAGAATTTCGGGGAAAAAAATAATATTGCTGAAATGCTGCTAGAGACCTATAACTGCCCCCAGGGACAATGCAAAGATGCAGATGTATTAGCAATCATCCAGGAAGCAATAACTTGCTATGTTCGGAATGCACAAATACGCTGAGGTCAGGTGTTCAAAGCATTGGCCATTGTGTATCACTCCAGTTTCTGGCTGTACCTGAACAGTCCTGCTCTGTGGGATCGTATTTTTTGAAGCCTTACTAGTAACTGCAAGATTGGGTTGTCTTGTCCGTATTCACACTGGATCTTGTGCTGTAAATCATCGTGGCTGTAGTAGCAGTGTTCAGTTATTCAGGACAGGCGGTTTTATCAGAAAACTTTTTTTTTTTTTTTTTAATACAAGGGAGAAACATCTCTCAAAGCTCTTGTAACTTATTCCAGCTTTTTTTGGCTTTTGATTTAATGACTTTTGCATTAGCAATGGTAAGCCATTATCACTCAGCATTTCCCCTCTACAGGAAGAGGAATCATAAAAGGTGACTTAAGTTTTCTTTGTGTAACACACAGCCAGGTCATAAAGTTCTCTGAAGTTTTACTTTTAGAGTTGCCACATAGCATGGTAATAGGATGTTTCCTTAGCCTGTTGACTCCCCAGAAAGGAAATAGGTGATACATACATTAATTAGGGCTGTCAATACTGGGATTGGTGATACGATATTTCTAACAATGATGTAAACAAAAATCAGATATTTTAGTAGCTCAGATAAATGTAGGAAGAGGATATATGAGTGGCATTTTGCTTTTGTTAAGTGTTTACTGAAGTTAGTTTGATAGAAGTCAAACAGTTTGAAGTCTGTTTTGTATTAATACACAAGAACTGGACTTGGTTTAAAATATTGCTTATAGTAGACAGGTGTTAGACCAGTAATTATTTGGACAGTAATCTATTCAGGTGAAAGAAGGTGATTCTAGGTACTGCATTAGATCTAATAGTGTGCTGAGTGCTTCCAGTTTGATTGATATTTCACATAGTTTTTCCTAGAAACAAGATGAGTTCTTTCTAATCCTAATAAAAACGTGATAACTGTCTTTTATTGGATATGTTTGTGAATTATTATATAACGAAAAATAGAGAATTATTTCTTTGAGATGATAGAGCCTGGCAAAAAATAAAATAAGATAAAGTAAATTAGACATTGGTCATTTTTGTTGATTGTTCCATTACCTTGCTTTAAATTATTGTAGTCCTGGACCCACTGCAACAAGTTGGGAATTTCCTCTATTCCCGCTCCCCGGCAACTGCCAGAAAAGGACATCTTGCTGAAATACCACTCACAGCAGGAGGTCAGAAGTACTGTGTGTGTGTAAATCCTTCATATTCATCTATGTATTGGGAAATGTAAGACTGAAGCATAAATTTTTTTAGTTCTGGCCAAACACGCACAACACCATTGAAGATTACATATTCAGGTGTGGAATCTGCAATAAAGGGGAAAAAACACAGAAGTGGAACCACATGAGACCAGACTGTCTGTACTCCAAGGCTGGCAGAAACATAATTGTATCAACCAGAGAAGGTGCCTTTTAAGTAGGGGGCTGCCATCCGGTTAAAGACAGAACCCTGCTCTACATCATTTGCCATGTCATACTATTACAGGGTAGAAAATACTAAGACAGTTCCCAAGTTAATGACTGAAATGTGTCATAGCTGAGAAATGACATGACTAATGACAATAGTAACGATAAAAAAGTCTTAAAAGTACTATGAGTTCTGTTCAAGTGCACATCAATCCTTTTGCTCAGAAGGTAGGGAGGTGTTTTGGTCTTGTTAAGACACTTAAATGCCTTTCTTGCAAGTACGGTCACAGGCTCATTGGTTGGGTAGACTTCAAACAAATAGCTTGGACGGCTCTTCTTGCTGGTTCAATTAGATGGAGGAAATTGTATGTGCTCCGGAGGAGTTGTTAAGGGATGATGCAAGTTCCCTGTTAGAGTGGAACAAAAGGAATGCAGGATGAATGCAAACAGAATTCATGCTCATCCTGCTGACTCTGTTGCTTGCTTAGTGGTACCCCCAGGAAGCTTTGGCTCTGCCAGGGTACTTGTATACTTGTTCTTCTATCTTTAACTATTTTAAACTCTTGGAAAAATATTTGGTTAGTAACTTTATCTTATTCAAATACTCAATTTGCTTTAAACAAGTATTTTTTAATCTCTGGTACCTTTAAAAGAAAACCATTCTGCTGCAACTTGTTGGCATAGCTGCAACATGATAGCGAATTCACTTTGTAGATGGGTGAGTGTATGCCTACAACATCAATGCTGCAGTAATAAAGCAAACTGAAACAGACATGAGTTTTCTCATGCAGTATAAATAATTATATAAATTTCAGTGATCTGCTTTTATTTAAGAGAGGAACTTACGGAGCAGTGTGAAGAAAGGTCTCGCTATGGCCATAAAGTCATGTCTTTTATCAAAAATCTTTCCAAGAGCATTTCCTCTTGTGAATATCTGTCCAGACCTAGCAGTGTTTCTTGCTGACTGCGTCTTTCATTCCTTCTTCATGATGATGATTGAAGAACTGCATCTTAACTTCTCAAAGAGAGGTTTAACTCCCCTGA
This sequence comes from Centrocercus urophasianus, assembly GCF_019232065.1. Taxonomy (NCBI): domain Eukaryota; kingdom Metazoa; phylum Chordata; class Aves; order Galliformes; family Phasianidae; genus Centrocercus; species Centrocercus urophasianus. The sequence continues at coordinate 51,265,725 of NW_024884475.1, forward strand.
GCCTAGTAAATTGCATATTTTATGCATCTTCTCCCTTCAGGCAGTTTTAGATGGCTTATATTTTGTTGAAGCCACGTGTATTTTGAAGAAGCACAAAAATAAATTTCAGAGAAACTGCAAGCAAATGTGTTTTGAATTGATGTGATATTCTCATTATATTATTAAAGGTTTTTAGTCCTCAGTAAAATGAGCAAACAGTGAAATGATAGTGAAGAATCGATAATGTTCAGTTTACCTTTGTAATTGCCAATACTGGAGATGGGTGATTGGGTGAGGAGAAGAGTAGTATTGCCAGTAGACTTTTCTTAATTAAGAGATCAGGAATTTAACTACATTACTTTGGTAACTGTTGTCTTTAATGCTGGTACCACATTGTCTTCACCTGTGATATAATCACTTGACGTAAATAGCAAAATGGCACTAGCTCACAAGTCAAACTGTGGGCACAGACTTTGAGAGCATAGTCCTGTGCACATTGTATCCTGTGCCCGTATATCCTCTGGAAATAGGAGGGCAGCAAAGGAAACGGCTATACAATGGATCCTGGACTGAGTGGGCTGCCACCGCAAATGAGGTTGTTCTTTTTAGTGGGAAACACAGCTTATGCTGTTACTATAAACTCAAGAGTCTGCTGAATGGTTTTGTTTATACCTGTTTAAAGTTACAGGATCAGTTTTGTGTTTTTTTTGCTCTGCTTTTTGTTCTTCTTGAGGATTCAATGTAAGCTTTTTTCTTTTTTTTTTTTTTTTTTTTTTTTTTTTTCTTTTCCCCTGGAGGAATCTTTTTGGGAAAATAATTGGACCTTTCCAATCTATCCCACTGAAGAAGGCAGGTGTGATTCTCGTGTGTCTTTTGTCGAGTAGGATGTAAGCCTCCTCAGAGACTGGCTGCTGTAAAGCAGAGGTTTTATGTATGGAGACCATCAGCTATGTACATTCATACATACTGGTGTGTCAGCTGTTATATTCTCTCTATGGTTTCTGTAAGCAGGGATTTAGTAGTAACCTGCAGCCTTCTTTCATTCTCCTAGAACGCTACTTTCTGTTTTCCTCCCTGCTTGCAAAACAGGCTTTCTACATTATACTTCTGTGGTCAACCTTGTCAACTGCAAAGCACAAATAAATACTGATATTCAGAGCCTATAACTTGTGTGCAGCTGTTAAAGGGTGTGTTGGCCACTTTTTCAAGTAGGAAAACAATAGCTGTGAAGTTAAATAAGTCATTTGTAGGATACACTCAAATATATAGACTGCAATAATGCATAATGACCTGTAGCACAATATGTGTCTAACTGCTCAGAGAAATAAGTTGCACATTGCGTGAGTAATAAGTCATGTATTGCCACAACTCAGACCTCTCTCATAGGACGTTATTCTCAAATGCATAGGGCTTGTGCCTTTTGTGTCTCTATTTAGCCGTCAAGATAACAAGAAATTTTTGGGTTGGGCCATCCATTTGTGGTGGAAGTGTGTGAGAGCATAGGCTTGCTGTCTTTACTGGGAAAGAAAAATGAAGTAAAGCAGTATCAAAAACAGTGTTATATGTGTTAAAGAGACATTTTTGTGTGTAAAAAGTAGCAAAAAACCCCCCTGTTTTCTGAAGAATTTAGTGAAACTGATTTAGAAAGAAAAAATTTTTAACAGGAGAATGCTACAAATGTCACAAGCAGAATTTCTTCATTACTGTGAAGTGATATGAAGACTACATTGAAGGGGCACTTGATTTTCCCCTGTTCTTCCTACAGCTGTGTAGATAGAATTAAAATTAAAAAGCCTGGGACTTTGTGTTAACTTGAACTCTAAAGAGAGATATGCTATTGTCTAAGAAAATTGATGGTATCGTAGGGCCAGCAGGTCAACAGAGATTGTTGCCCTCTACTCTGTCCTGGTGAGGCCACGTCTGTGTCCAGTTCTGGGCACCCCAGTTCAAGAAGGATAGGAAACTGCTGGAGAGAGCCCTGTAGCGGGCCACAATGATGACTGTGGCCTGGAGCATCTCCCTTATGAGAAAAGACTGATAGAGCCAGGGATGTTCAGCCTGGACCGAGAGGGGATTTTATAAATGCTTGCATTCGAAGGATGGGAGTCAAGTGGTTGGGGCCAGGCTGCTTTCAGTAGTGCCCAATGACAGGACAAGTGGCAATGGGCACAAACAGACACATAGAAAGTTCCATATGAACATGACTTTACTTTGAGGGTGGCAGAGCACCGGAACAAACTTCCCAAACAGGTTGTGGAATCTATTTCTCTGGAGATATTTAAAACCCACAAGGACACTTTCCCATATAACCTGCTCTAGGAAATCTGCTGTAGTGAGGTGTTGAACTATATGATCTGCAAAGGTCCCTTCGAGTTCCTATGATTTTGTGAATATATTGTTTGGCAACTCCTATAGAAGCCTGCAGTCCTCAGAGCTAGGAGTGGGGTAGCTGTTTTCCAGTGACTGTTTTATTTTAATTCCCAAGCTAAGCCTGGGAACCAAAAAAACTAGTTGAAACTGTTTTTTATGTGTAACACCTGATATGTATGTCATGCTTTTTCCTCCAGAGTAGCGACTGCTTCTTATTTACTGCTTAAGAGTGGATAATTAATTAACAGGGGTGAGAATGTGCACGCTTGACTAGACACTTAGAAATCACATAGGTGATTCTTGGGATTGAATAACAATTTTTTTTTAGTGTCATAAAACAGCCTTGAACTGGGAAAGTTCAATTGTCAAGAGTTTGTGCTAAAAGTTTTATGTGTATGCAATAATTTATTTTTATTATGCATACTGTTTCTCTTATTCTTTTAAGGAGGATATTGAACCTCTACCAATAAAAGAGAACAAGATCTATATTGGTGGCACTTTTTTTTTTTTTTTTTTTTCATGATACTGATGCTTTTTTTCACAAGCTATCTCAGTAACTAGTTTAGAAGCACAAAGGTAAGAAAGTGAATAGGTTATGATTGCTTTTTATTTAACTGACTCTTTTAAGTAGCTTTGCCAAGTGAACAGGGACATTGGTTTGAAAAGTAGTGTTCTGTTATTGTTCATACCGACAGGAGGATAAAGATGATTATATTTAAAATGCATAGAGTTGAGCAATTTTAGTTTACCAGAAGAGTTGTCTTCTTAGTTTCTCAGTGGAATATGACTGAACAGTTTCTTACTCTATTTTTTCAGAATATTTTGGTCGTGTTTAATTTGGAACCTAGTGGAAATGTACAGGAAATCAATGGAGGGTCGTCTTGTGGGCAGGTTCCTTATCCCAAGCACATTAATTTGTTACTGATAATTACTAATTCTTATCTGAGACTCAGGAAGTTGCAAGGCTGTGGCCGAAGGCTGGAGTTCTTCTAGAGCACTGTGAGTGTTGGTTTCAGTCAATTAAGTGTGGTTGAATATTGGTTTTAAACCTCATTGTTCCTGCATGATTGTGTTTCGTTGGTGCTCTTACCAGACCTTCTCCAGAGAGTTGTATACTGAGAGCTCATCTGTGACACTTCTCTGACTGCGTATCCAAATAGGCAGCTTGAACATGCATGAAGAAGCCAGGTCAGTAGATTGAGCACCATTGGTCATGGGCTTTCGATGTGAGAGCGCTCTCTGTGTTTGGTGGTTCATGTGTCAGGTTCCAAAAGGATCTGTTGCAGATGTTGCTATGGTGTTTATGACATAATATATCCTCCCAACATGGTCAGATCACTGAAAGTGACCATCAGTTAGTGTATGTGGGGGGAAAGCTTGCATGTGTGATTTCATGAGGGAGGCAAGTCAACCATCACATGCTGGAGAAACTTGGCCAAGTAATATATGTAAAACTGGACTACGTTTTAGTGCTTTCCCAGGAGGACCTGCCTGCAGATGTTGGTAGGGCATTTGCAAAAATGAAATCCCATCGAAGAGAACTAAATCAAAGCTGGACTGCTGAGACTTGAAGCTCAAGTTCTTTGTGGCATGGTTTTCTCAAGCAGTTTTTATAAATACTTCCTAAACCTTTTATGAGCTATGAAAACAGTTGGGGAAACTGTGGAGCCACAGAAAGGTCACATGCTAAGTACGTTGCTGGAAAATATTCAGTAAAGTTTAGAACCAGCAATTCACTGACAACATTATGAACTTTTGATAAACATCTCTGCACTGCCTTCTGAGTAGCTATTTTATGAAGACTTACCTATGGGCATTTATTTCTTTGAAGAAAATACTTAGTGCACAAGTTATCTTCATTTTGTGTCATTTTAATATGATGCTATAAATTGTACTTTCTGAATGAGAGGGTGAAAATTAATGCTTCTGCCCATGCCATGTGTATGGTCTAGATTATGGAAGCTCGTTTAAAAATAAATAAAACGTGCTATTTTCTGTATTTGATTTACGTTTGTAATTTCCGTAAATGCCAACAGCTTATATTGTGGTTTCCCACTCTTTAAGTAACTGGAGTTTCTATTGACTTCCTTCTGAGTTCCCTGTGAATATTCTTTGATGTGACTGTACAGAACTTATCCAGTGTGCCAAAAGGTTCTCTATTTTCAGGTTTTGTTTTCTGTGCTGAGCAGGTGTCTCCTGGTGGACATCTCAGTGACAGTCTGCCCGTATGAGATAGGTCGTTTTTGTTCAACTATGAACAAAGTTGTATAATACAGCTGAGAGGACTGCTGTATTTTGGAGGCTTTCAGCTTACTTTCTTCCAGCAGTACTGCTTGTACAGGGAGCCCTGGCAATCCAATCCATCTTGCCCAAACTGTAAACTGAATTCAGTGTTATTTTAGATGACACATTTTAATAGAGAATAAGCCAAAAGTATCTAGAGCCAAGTACTGAACTGAGACAACAGACAGGATGTTCGTCTGCCCTGTTTTCTTGAAGATAAGACTTTGAAATGGTGAGAAAACTAAATGATAAATCATCAGATGTTGACAGTTTTGGAGCAGCGGATGTTAACTGTACTGAGCGCTTTACGTTCGTGAGCAAATTTTATACCATGGAGCTTGTGCGGTTAGCCATCAATTTCTTCCTCTAGTTCTTGGCCTTACTATAGAGGCAGCAGTGTTAGCTGTGGCCCTTATTCACCTATAAAAGAAGGGGAAATTTGGGGGAGGCAAATAACTGTCTTTTGGACTGATGTCAGGGGAGTCTTAATCATCTTCAGATTCCCCCATAGCTTGGTGATTGCTCTGTTAGCCTGTTAGTAATTAAGACAGACCCCACTTGTCGTGTAAGATGGCTTTGGAGTGCCAGCTCCCCATCCCTGAGGAAAGCCAGCGTGGGGTCTGACTGATGCACAGCTACTCTCCTGGATTTTTCTCTGAAGTTCAGATCACAAAAAAAGAAATATTTTGGGGGTGGGGGAAAAGCCCACCCCTGTAACTTCTCTGTGAAGCAAAAATGCTTTCAAAGAGCACTGTGTAACTTACTCAGGAAGTCATATATTTTAGACAACTTAATCAGAATGTTAGGCTCAAATACTAAAGTTTGCAATAAGAAACTTCTCAGAACCGAAAGATTACTAGACAGCAAGAGTGGAAAGACTCCATTCAGTTTATGCATAAAATCTTCTACTTTCTTTATTCTCAAAAATGCATGTGTGCTAGGGAAGAAAAAGGGGAAATTCGGTCAGTGTAGTCATAGCTGCCTTTTTCCCTGTGTACTTCATTTGTTCTTTTTTCAGTTACTGTAGTCCTTTAGACTTATATTTACTCAACAAGCAGGAAATGCCACCTTCTGGAACAAACACAAGCATATTTAAGATGTCTTTTTTGACCTCAAAGATGTTCTGGCTTTGCCTCATCTCTCACTTATTGGAGAGACTCTTAAGTCAAAGGAGATTGGATGATCACGGGAACCCTGCTAAGTGGTTGGAAATCTCTGGACAGTAACAGTAACCCAAAGGAACGGTGTGGAGCTGCACTGGGGAAAGATCAGATGGAGATTAGGAAAAGTTTCTGCAACAGAGGGTAGCAGGCATGAAACACTGCTCCACAGAGCAGTGGTTGTAGCCCAAAGCTGCTGAAATTCAAAAAGCGATTAGACAATGCTCTCAGGCAAAGGGTTTGAATTTTGGGTGGTCCTGTGTACAGCCAGGTATTGGATTCAGTTCTTTTGGGTTCCTTCCAATTCGGTACGGTCAATGAATGTACGTGGGACTGGTGTATTTGGGAAACAAAGTTTTGAAGCTGTGACTGTTGAACTGAAATTAAACATTGAAAGCAGACACTTGCCACTTAACTCTGACCTCGGTGGTCAGCATCTTAATAGCATCAGTCTGTTCTAGGTCTTCAGGGGAAATGGTTTCAAGCTAGAAGAGGGGAGTTTTAGATTTTAGATTGGACATAAGGAAGAAGTATTTTACAGTAAGGATAGTGAGGCATTGGAACAGGTTGCCCAGGGATGTGGTGGAGGCCCCATCCCTGTGGACATTTAAGGTCAGGCTAGACCGTCTCTGAGTAATCTAATCTAGCAATAGATGTCCTTGTTCATTGCTGGTGGGTTGGACTAGATGATCTTTAAAGGACCCTTCCAACTCAAAAGATTATATGATCCTTTTGGTCCACAATCAATTACTGGGCAAATTATGAGGCTCCACCAGTACAGAATTTTAAGAGCCAAGCTATGCTTCAGCAAAAGTTAATGGGAGTAAAGATTCTCAATCTATGTTTTCAGTGCAGTTAATAGGTATTGGTGTAAATATGATTAGCAGGATTTACAGAGATCTGTAATTGTGCCAAAGGAGGTTATGTACTTAAGTCTTGAAATCAACAGGAAATTATCTATTTACTAGTTTTCATATTTTTGAGGATCTAATGAAATCCTTTCCTGTATCTGCAGGTGTTTTAGTGTCTTTGAAAGTCTCTGACTCAAATTCTTAGAGCTGTAAGCAGTGCTTGTAGGAGCTCTTGCAGGTGTTTATGGACTGTATCTCCTGCCACACCCAGAGGAGGCTTACGCTTTGAATGTGTTACCACTGCTTTTCCAAATATGAAGAAAGTGAATGACTCCTGTAGCATCAGAAACCATCCCTAGTAAGCCTTAGTTTTCTCCTCTGGAGCTGATGAAAATTAAAATCATGCACACGTCTGTGTGAATCTATAAACAGCTTGGCTGCATGGATCCCACCACGCTGGGAGAGGCAGGAAGCTGACAAACACAGGAATGATTTAGGGTAGATGGAGTTGTTCACTTTTGCAGAGGGTAAAGGGGAAGATACAAACTACTGCTTGAGTTCTTCACCTCAAGTTTAACCTTACTTGAGGTTTGAATCTGCTCCCATTGACGTCAGCAGGGGTTTTATCGTTGGCTTCCCTGGGAGCAGGAATGCATTGACTCTTTCTGTGAAGAGGGCTTTTCTCTTTCTTCTTTTTTTTCCTCATTACTGCTTATAAATCTGGTGCTTTTTGTGTTGGTAGTTTGTTGTTGTTGTTTGTTTGTTTGTTTGTTTTTAAATGACGGTCTTTATCATAGCAGTCTGAGCACCTCCATCAGTACGACTGGAGGGATTGCTGTGCTGTGCCTGTGACTCAGATGTGGTAGTCTGCCACTTCAGACAATGTGAGGCAAGATACAGAAGGTTTTCAATGCTGTCTCCAGTAGATTGCACAGAAGGAGTCTGGCTGACTCTCCTTGCCTTTGTGCAGATTGAAATTGGCAGGCTACTACACTTATGCTCAGGAGAATTTAAATATGAAAGCTGAACTTGGAGGTGAGAAGCTCTGAGTATTTTCAGCAGTAAACTCTGGACTCTTTGCTTCATTGCTTTACTGTTGACTTCATTGCTTAAAGAACTCAAAGCTCCTACTCAGTCCAGCAGAACTAAGATTTCTCCCCTGGGGTTTCATTCAAAACCCATTGAAAGAGATTTCTGGTCTGCTTAGTAATGTTCAGGTCCAAAAAACCAGTTAATTCATCAACTGGTTATGCTGTTTGTACTAAGGTTGACATTCTACTTCAACTCTTTTGTAATGTATATCAAATTGAAAAGCAGTCCATAGTTTGACCTTTTTGTGAGGCATCTATGATAATTGAGACTTTGTGGCTCAGATAAGGGAATGCTGATCAGAAAGCCTGGGCTTTATTTTTGGGTTTTGCTGCTTGTTGTAGACCTCTAGAGAAGTTATTTTCAGTTTTTCCTCTCTCATGTAATAAACACAGTAGTGTGACTGCTAACCATTTAATACCAAATATTGTTTTGAAGGCATTTTCTTTCTCCCTGATCACTTGCTTTCATTATGATCTCCTCAGAAAGAGTGTTCACTCTTCTCAAGTTCAAATCCTTAATTACATAAAGTGTAATTAAGTGTAAAATAAGTGTATTAGGCCTGAAAGGCCTAATCTCAGCTCCCAGAAGGTGCATTATTGCTAGTGGCTGTGGAAGTGTGCATTAGAAGGAAGATTCAAAGCATGGAGGGCAGCAATAGTTTTGTACACTTTGTAGAGTTCCTTGGTGTGGAGATCTTAAGAGACTGAGCCATTGTGTGAATATTTTAGCATTTCCTGGTTTCAACAATAGTCAACAGTATCACAAGAAAGATTGCCCCATGTGGTTTATCTGTACTTCAGCTTCTGGGGAGGGAAAATTAATTCAAAAACACTTGAAAACAGCTGGAAAAGATAAACAAGATCCTTTGATATTTTAGTGGGGTGGGAAAATGAAAAGCAAGTATCTTGTATTTTGCTTGTTTGCTATATGAGCCTTTGCTTTACTTGCTTGTTTTGATTGAGAGATTTTGAAGTTACAGTTATTTATTTGTTTACTGAAGCACCTCATAAAGCACTGTGACAAGATTTAGTGCTCATTCAGTGTACGCTCGAATGAAGTACATCCATGGCAATGCTTTAGAGCTTCTTTGTATGCATCTTAGTGAGAAAGTTTTATGACTTTTATATTCAGGTCATTGTTATTTAGCGTTCCAGACTTGGAATTCAATTTATCTAAGACTGAATCACAAGGCATTGCTCCCTGTTTTTTCTTGACTAGTGTTTCTTTCTTGGGAGATTTCATTGCCAAATGGACTTTCAAGCCACCAGGGCTTGGCAGAGAAAGCTCCATGGGTCTGTTGAAAGACTCTTCTGTAATCTTGCTTTTTTTTCTTTTTTTCTTTTGTGTGTGCATTTTTTATCATCTGCTTTGCCTGGAAAGTGAAAGTACTCAGAATTGATGCAGCTTATATTTTTAACTAGAGTGTGGTTTTTTTGTATTGTTTTTGTTTTTGCTTCTGTTTAACTTTTAATAAGAAAAGGGTGGAGGGCTTATATTCATTGGCCTTTTATATGGGTTTTGAATGCTTTACAGTACACAGGGGATAGTAAGAAGTGTTAAGATGGCAGGATAGTAAAATGTATTGAGATAGCATACCCAGTTGCTATCCAGCCCTTCCACAAAGGAAAGGTTGTGGCTTTCCATTGGAATACGAGATTTTTAGCTACTGTAGACTATTGAGAATGTCAACACTTCTGTGTTCAGGGGACAAGGAGGCAAATCAGTGTAAGTGTGATTTACAGATGACTTTGATGTGCCATTACAGTTACAATTTTTTATGAGGGAATTCTTCAGCTGACTTTTTTCTTTGTTTTTAACCAGAAAGCAGCCTCGCCTATCCTAACCTTGACTATTTTTGGCCAATTAATATCTTAATCAAAAAAAGACATTACATAGAATTCATCTGTTTTTTTACTTTATATGCACATAATTTATAACATATGCTGAATTCATAACAGTTGTGAGTGAGCACTTTCAACTCTTAAAAGCATTTGACACTTAAACTAACAGTGTCTCTAACATTATCCTGCCTTACTAAGTGTATTAGACTTTCGCTTAAAAAAAAAAAAAAAAAAAAAACTGTTTTAAACAGAGCCACCATCTTTAGTCTAATCCAAGTGGATTGAACTTAAGATAGGAGATTATTTCATTAATAAGGGCTTTAATTTTACACACACACAAGAAAAGATGTTTGTCTGTATTCTTGAGGAAATTGAGTTTCCTTAGTGTTCTGAATAATCTCTTATTTAGTGAATGATGAAACAGTTCACTAAAATAGAGTAGAAGTAAGTGTAAAATTGTTGCAAAATTCAGAAAGGATCTTAACTGTCGTAGTTAGGATGTTTCAACCTAAACCAGAAGATGCTTTTTAGAAATAATTTATTAATGTCATGTGGTACAAGGTAGGGCTGAAATGCCTTCTTAAATATCAGCTTATGTGAAATACTTTTTCTTTTTTTTATTTTAACATTACTCCCAACACAAACAACAAATTATATTGAAATGCAACTTCAATAATTTCAAGCTTTATAAAGCTGCGAACACTTGCTATCAAAATTCCAGTTGAACTGAATTACTGCCATTGCCATTTGCTGCTCATGTCCTCACAAGGAACACAGAATTTCTCCAGTGGAGGGTGGCTGCTTACTGAAAGTCATTTAGAAAGATGAGTAATTAGGCAAAATGATGAAAACATGCAGAGTCATTGAGTACAGATGTTCATGATGCAGATTATATATTGTTTGTACTTCTTGTTGTCTACCTTTGAGACTGTTAGTGATAGCTGATCTCTCAAAAGCTATATCTATCACTACAAACACTCAAGGGTAAATCTTCCTATAACTAGGAAGGAAATTCAGCAGATGAATGTTTTGGCTGGATGCCTTATGAAGAAGGCATTAGCTGAAATATTAGTCTACACAACTTCCTTTCTTCAGCTGCACTCAACCTGTTGAAGTCCCTGTTAAGAAAATATCCAATGCACAGTTTTCTGAAATCAGTTCTGGAAACCAGGTAGTTCTATCTGACTTAAAGTGTGGAAAATTTTTAAGTGAAGGTCACATTGACTTACTTAAGAAAAGTCACTTCCATAGTGAAGAACAATGTTGTATTATTCAAAGGCAGCCACAAACATTAACAGGAGACATTTTAAGAATACAGTGTGAAAAGAACAAATAAAGACTGACTCACTCATAAGACAGCATTTAGGAGTGTCTGTCTGATTTATTGCTAACTTTGCTGCATTTGACTTTGTTGATAGCTAATGCAAGACCCTCAGAAACGAAAACATTACAAAATTTCTAGGACAATGTATTTATATTGTAAGATACATTTACTCCTCCAGGAGATCATTTTACTAACTAGCGTGTGCTTAGAATGGTAGTAGCCCTGGAGTTACTCCGGTTAATCTGATGGTATGCATCAGCACTCTTCTGATACAGCTTGGTTTCTGAAAGGTCAGACAAAGAAATCAGAGTGATTCCTATTTAGGTTAAAAGTTGAATTTGCAGGATCATACTATTTCCTTTACTTTAAGAGAAATTATTAATATGGAATGCTTTTCAAATTAGTCCCCACCATCTTCTTGCTGTCTTTGCGTCTGCAATGTTACATGCCTATTTGGTGCCTTCCTACTGGCATTTAATCCAAGTTTCCTTGCATTATCTGTAAATAGCCTGGCTTTAAATCCAGTCAACAGCAGGATCGTCTTTTTACTGCACCCATGACCCAAACAACTGAAAGGATAAAGGGCAAAAGGGATAGCAGAAAAGACAGCGGGGGAAAAAAAAATCATACCAGAACTGGTTATAGGAATGTTCACAATGGTCTTAATAACTACACTGACATAAAGCATTCTCTCTGCACTCGCTGCAGGTGCAGCATTCCTGTTCCCTGGAGAAGCCTGTCTTGAAGTCTTTTCTCCTTGAGTCTTTCCACTCAAGTGAGAGTGGGAGGCACAGACTGAAAGTGTTTTCCTCTAGGATTCTTCCCCAAAGGTACCAGAAACGTTATGTCTTCAGGTTTGTCAGATGTTTTCCTTAGGCTCTTCCTTAGCAAGTTTACTGTAAGGTAGAACACCTGTTATTATGTACAATAGCAATATATCAGAAGGTATGCAAAATGCAATGGAAAGAGGAAGGAAATGAAGGAAGATTTGATCTGTCATCCTGGATAACTGATGGAGAAGTCAGTTGATATTCCTCTCTAGAAAAACTGCTTTCAATAGGAGAGGGACCATTTGTGCCTATAAACTCTAACCTTCTAAACTTCCTGTACTAGATGAACTTCACCAGATCTTGGCACTCTCCTTGTGTGGAACTCCTCCCTTTTTTTTCTTCCCCTACTTTATTTTTTCTTTTTGTTTTTCCCTTTAGCACCAGAAAGTAGCAGAATTATTCTTACTCTGTGAAAGGAGATGGACTTGAAAGAACTTAAAGTAATATCATAGAATTCTTTGACCTTTAGAAGTCATCTTGTACCCAGTAATGAATGGAGACACCTACAGCCCCATCAGGTGCTCAGAGCCACTCCAGCCTGACCTTGGCTGTCTCCAGCGATGGGGCATCCAATGCTTCTCTACTGGCCTGTGCCAGTACCTCACCACCCTTAGTGTAAAACACTTCTTCCTTATACCCAATCCAAATCTCCCATTTTGTTCTTATGAGGACTTACTAATAATACTTCTTTTGATTACTTCTTCCATACTACAACAGTACTCCATTTTTTTTTATTTTTTTTTTTTAATATACGGTGGATCTTCATGCTTTATTCATGCTTTATTATTAAGATAATAATGCAGAACTGCGGACGAATTTTATATTGTTTTCTTAAAATTTTCTGATCTGTTTGCAGAGCCTTACCTTAAACAGCATAAGAAATAACACAAATTAGGACAGAAGGCTTCCTGTAGTCTTTGGTCTCTGTAGGTATGAAAAGAGAGAAAGAGGCTTACTGATTAACCTGGTAAATCACCAATTTCACATTGGAAATTGTCCATCATTAAAAAGTTCTGATGTTTAGGGATGAGATTAGATTACTGGGAAGTCTGTTGTGAGCAATTTATCCCTAATTCCTGTAAGCCAGCCATTAACCGTTGCCTTCAAGCAACAGGCTTCATATCTTTCATCTGTTTCCAATTTTTCTGTAGAATTTAAATGATCTTGCTGTCCATTTGCATGCTTAATCCCTCCTTCAATTTTACCAAACTTTCAACACATTTTTAAACTGCTATTGGCTAACTGATATTGTGAGATGAGAATAGCCTGTTTTTTCTGTGCACTGTATCATGAATAGCCTTTCTATGAATGTCATCCCCAATACTACATTAATTACAATCCTGAACACCAGCTTAATCTGTCCACGAACATGAACGTAGCAAACTCTGGCAGAGAAGGATTTGGAAAAACCTCATTAAGAAAGTAGGAGACTTAATGGGCAATGTGTTGGAATATGCTTTTTTCATTTCATGGGCAGCTTTGTGTAGTATATGTAGGTTTAAGAAAAAACTGTTGGGTGTTATGCACTGGTTTCGTGGATGCTATGTATCTCTGTCTCATGTAGAATATGAATCTGCAGTTAAAAAATGGGCAGAAGGATTGCTGTGCTGTAGGAAACATTGCAGTGATATGAATCTGTACATTGGCTTTTTCATTCCTTACGGAAACACTGAACAGAAAATAAGAGAGTCATTTTCTTCACCTCCTTGGTCTGACTGGTGCTCGTACTTTCTTGCCATGGGCAGCTATGACAAGCTGGGGCTCTGTATTAAATTACAGCAAAGGGTGTTGCGTTGAAGTACATCCTCAAGCTATTGGAGCAGCCTTTGTTATCATTTGGCATGTTACTTAGTGTCTTGAGGGCTAGAGGGTTTTGCTGTTCTGTTTTGTGGTGTCTAGATTTCTAAACCCTTTAAAGCTTCAGCTTAGTACCTTAAGGTCTCCAAGGTATTTGTGTACAATTTTTAAAGATCAGTAGAAGATAGGGGCTATTAAAAGAACAATTTAAAATACTTGAGACAATTGGTAAGGACTCTGAATAGACAACAATTGCATTAAATTGCAGTTGGGATGGGTTTCTCAAGAGTATGGAAATATCAGATGAGGATAATCTTTCACTGAACCGTTTAATCACTTGCTTTCCTGTATTGTAGGCTGCAACACCTCATTTGTTTCAACTCACTTAAACTTCAACTTACTGCATCCTCCTAGCCAGGATGCAAGCATACTGTGCATCTGCCACCTGACTCTCATTAGATAGCAGGACTTCTTTTGAAGGTGACAACAGGACAGGTGAAAAACTGAATGGTTAACAAGCACTGATGTCCCTGCTGGCCAGGACAGGGAGTTCAGTTCACCATGTCTAATCTAGGAAGAGCCATGCATGACCTTCTGAGCTACTCACATTCTTGGGGGGTGCTGAGGAGGTTCCCTGGCCGTACACACAGTACAGAGAGGTCAGGCTGCTGTGGAGTTGAGACCTGCTGCTTGCCCTGGCTCTGCTGGCTTTCACTGTGACAGCTACAGGCTGGTAGCAGTGAGTGGTATTGATATACTGCTAGCCTAGGAATCTGTTTTTCTTCTTCCTTGCTTTCAATCTTTTTTTTTTTTCCTTCCCCTCCCTGATATAGCAATAGCTCCACATAACAGAATCTTTAACAAGTACATCACGGGGATTTTCCAGTGAGTCTCTTCCAGGGCTCCTATATCTCTGCAGCAGCCTGAAGACATAGCAGATGAGAGTTCAGGATGCTGTGAAAGAGTCTCCCATTGGAACACTTGTGCAGCACCGCTAGTCTCTCAGGCATTAGGTATTGAAGTCCAGCCTGTAGTCAGTGTTGTTGCTAGCAAGGTTAAATTATTACAGCAGCAAATTCTATAAACGTTCTTCTGCCTGTCTTATATGGATTGGAAAATATTATTCAAGAGGCAAAGCATGCTGTCAATGGTTACAACATTCCCACCAGTGCAATTCTGTTTCCAAAATTGAGATCCTCCTTCAAAGAGTTGTAATAGTCTCTGCATATCCATAAAATATCTGTAAAAGTTTAAAGCAAAAAAACCACAAACAACAACAAAAAGAAGTCCAAAAGGATTAGCTTCTCATACTGAAGTAGACATTTGGAATGAATTGATGCCAGAATAACCTAGCTATTTCCAAAAGTTCAAGGAAACACGTGCAATTAAAAAAAAAAAGTTTTTGTGAAGTGGAATAAAATTCATATTTCCTTTGTACCTAGATATTCTTTTCTTTTTAAAGCAGGGTAAGGAGGAAGCCGTATGAAAGAGGAAGTTCTTCCTCTGAAAATGGCATGTGATTTTATTACCAACATATTCCAATGTTTTATGGGCTTTTTTTTTTTTTTTTTTTGCATGACTGACAACCTTCTATAAACTATACATACCCTGAGTTAATCAGACTCTTCATTCTTAAAATAAATGTTAATAATTCATATTTATACCTAGTTATGTCAGTGATAAAACTTGTATAACTTGTTTCATACGTTTGGAAACATGTTCTACTTCAATCTCTGCCTTCAAAGTGACATTGCTTACACTAAAACAGAACAAAAATTGGTAGTGAGGTCGCGCCTGATACTCTTAGGCACTGTGCTGGAGTATCTTCTAGCTGAAGAAGAATTCAGAGTAAGGCAAGCTAGACCTTTAAAAATAAAATGAAAAATAAAAGCCAGAAGGTCCATATTAGACTTTCTCTTTTCCTCAGGGAATTCTCAGTATTGTAACTGTAATTACAGGTTATAACACAGTGTAATTACAGTTAGAACTGTAATTTTTTTAGCTGCTGAAACCTATCTACCACTGCTCCCATGTTTGCACCCTGTCTTCCCTGCTGCATGTGCCTACCAGCAGCAGCTCAGCCCAACTTCTAGTAGGAAGCATGTACTTTTGGTTTTTTGGTTTCCATGGCACAACTGTTAATCTGGGCACATTGTGCTCTGACCACTATTTCAGCCTCTTTGTTGCTGTAAATACAACGAAAAAGGGAAGGCAGCTAATATCCCTGTTCCTGAGTAAGGCACCAGCATAAGTTTCTGGGTGATTTCTTTGCTCTCCTGTGACCAGTTGGGGATCTGCAAGACTGTATCCTTGTGTTTACCACGTCCCTATATTGGAATGATGTAGATCTGGGATATTTCATGTTTGTTTGGAGAAGTGTTTGACCACAAACACTTGAGTCTCCAGAAAGGCTGTTCAAAGTGCAGTGCTTTTAGACTCAGACTTTCAAGACTTACACCAGTATACATCTGCAACTTCTTATCTGTTACTGATGTATAAACTTTATCAAGAGATAGGGAACAGTATCCTGAAGAATTGCCTATGTTCATTACTCTACGTCTCCAAACGGTTACAGAAGATTCTCCCCCTTTTAACAGGGTCTGAAATAAGGCACTTGCCTAGTCAGGCAAATTTAACGTGGCAACATACTGTTCATTTTTACTGTTGACATGTGGAAGTTTCATTCCAAAGCTTAAAGGACATCGTTCTGAAGTCGCATAGGTATCATTTCCAAAAATATCTCTTACTGACATTAATACTTCTACCCCCATATTTTGGAGTCTCGAGATACTTCCATTATTTATTAATTAATGCTGTACTGGGATATGATGCTTCTTGTGTATCCCACTGGCTTTCTTTCCTCCTTGAGCTTGTGTAAATCTTGTTGTTTTATAACTGGGAGAATTAAATCTGCTATTGAAATGGGCTTCTATCCATCCCTAGGAGTGCCATAAAAATTTAATGTCTTTGTTATTTAGTGTGCTGAGTAAGTCAGGAATAATTTTCTGTTTTTCATAGCAGTGGACAATTTCTTTAGCTCTGTAGGATCCCTATTCCCTACAGTGTTCCCATCTCCCCTAAATAAACTGATGCTGTCTTGTGGCTACAAAGCTATTATTTTGGAGATGGACAGTTTCACAAAATACGCAGTGTGTGTGGTTAATATTCACGGCACATACTTCATTCATAATTTATCATTAACTTACTCATTTTAATTTTTTCCCTTTGGGGTCTGGAATGCACCAGTGTTATCCAGTTTCTCTCTTCTACAGCTCTGGCCATCTGGAACAGTATTGCAATGTGTCTTCACCTCAGCTACACTTTCCCATTTCTCAAAATTTGTGAAGAAAAATTACCAGAGCCAGTGCCTAAAACAAGAAAAGCAGTAAATGTGGCTTAGTTTTCAGAGTGAAGGCAATTCTGAGGTTATCAAATAAATTCCTGAACCTACCACGATGACCTCTAATTGGTAACGAAGAAAGCTGTGTATCTTGTGGCCTGGAGGTTTTGAGCCCTGAGGAAGGTTTGGTCTGATTCTCTTTCTGTTTAACATTTGCATTAGTGTGTTAATGTGCTTTGAAATGCATCAGCTGCTCCTCTGTACTTACCATGCATTGTTGCACATTGTGGAGGAGTCTGGCAGCATATGAGCAGGCTTTCATTCGGCTGCAAGTAAACCAGAAGTACACTCCAACTGGAGTGGAATTGTGCTGTGGCTGCTCTGAACTGAAAGTCCTTGAAGGACCAACAGTGAGGATATCTTGTCTTCAGTGCCTGTCACTTCACCCTACAGCTCCATTTCTGTTTTCTACTAGTTTCTATCTATTCAAGATATTTCAGTGGTGCTTTGGACGGGGGAGCAAACTTGAAGACAGATTTGTCTTCCCCATTGCTTGTCTGTCTGAAATAATTCGTGTTGATACCAACAGCATTTAGCTTTAAATCATTCGGATCTTTGGCTTTAAGAGTATGTTTGTTCTGTACAACTTACCTGAGTAGTCAGCAAGACTAATTTGAAGCCACTGATGAGATGACCTGTCTGATGACAGTGTGCTAAGGCCTTAAAACTGTTTTCCTGTAGAATTGTTAGTCTTTACTTCTGACTGTCGACATAGTAGAAAAGAGATGCATCAGGAACGTTTTAAGAAGGATAAGTCTGATTTTGGCTTTGGCTTAGCAAAGTGTGTGACAATGTGCTGCAGTTCACCACCATCTGTAAAGTGTATCTGTTTGTGTAATTATGTGTTTTGCTGGACATGTCTTCCTCTACACTGTTTGATAATTAAATTTGGTTCCTCATGATTTGCTGAGCTACACATGCATAAATCCTGCTAGGGATTTATACTACTACACCTGTGCTAGTTCAAAACACGCCAAAGATTACTTTCTTTTCCTGCACAGCTCACTCTGCTTGGACATTCTCCCGGCTTCATGTTCCATAGATGCACCCCGTGTCTTTTCCCCTTGGTTTGCAGAACAAAAGTTTTTCACAGGCCTCATGTTGTTGGAAGTCCTATAGTGGGACCTGAAGAGCCACAGTCATAGTGCTTCCTCAGCATGAAATAAAATTTTTTGGGGGCACGATTTGGATGTGTTTGGGAGTGCTAGTGTAAAATAACCAGGAGATTTAGTTCTTGAACTTCTAAAATATACCCTGGACTCTCCTTCAGTGGCTAGTAACAATACTCATAAGTTGTATGTTATTACCTTTTGTTTCCTCTAGCTGGCTATAATTTTGTCAGTATAGAATCTCTATTTAAAGGCTCTTTTTTGCACATGTTGAACTTCATTGGATGATAACACTTTCGGGGCATGCTTTGTGATATTTCTGGTTTTTGTTTATTTGTTTTGTAGAAATAGAGGCAAAAGTAGGGGAATCTCTAAGTCAGGAAAGGAGACTTTTGCACTTCTGCGTAGTTGGAAGTAGGAAAAGGAGATCATCTTAGCATGGCAATTATTTGAAATACTATGAATACATGTAGTAATATACTTGGGGCTAAAAACATGATGTTGTGAAGGTTCATAAGAAAACACAAAGGCAATTTCAGCCAGTATCGGCATGGCAAAGCTTCAAGGATGACTAATAATTGTGACCTTTGGAGGAAGCAGTATTTTACAAGCACTTGCAATGCAAGTCTCATTTCAAATTACTGTCAGTCTAATTCAGCTCATGGCAGGGGTGCTGGGAGTGCCCTTGCACCGCTGCTTGAAGACACCCAAATTAACTCATTTACTCAAGACAGTTGAGCACAAGAGCACTTTGGGAAGAAGTGGATGAGACCATAATTACGGGAACCTGGGTAGAACACAGCGTTAGGAAGAGGAACGAGCAAATGGTGTTGATGGTACATGTGTAGGGAAGAAAATGGATGGCCTGCAAATGCCAAGTTATAGTCAGAGGAGGTCCTCAGAGACTAGTAAGAGCTTTTGGGACAACGTAAGGTCGGAGCTGTGCTGAAGTTTCTCATCTCAGATTTCAGCCTGCTAGCAATTGGCTGTGTGCTGGGTTAATCTGCAGAGGGAAGCATGACCTCCTGAAAGTGGGGTTGGGGCTGTTTTTAAGACTGAAAGTTGGAGATGCAGCTGGAAGAGGAAGTGCGACTGTTGCTGGCTTCTCATCACATCCTTCCTCCCAAAGGTTTTTATCCCTCACAGCTAGCAGCTGACTTGGTTGTGTGGTTGACCGTACACCTGGTTAAGCAAAAAAGGATCTGAGCTAGGTTAAGTAGCTTAAATCATATGTTTTTGGTAGCTCATGTCATTTTGATTGAAAGTAGCTGGAGAATGTTCTACCAGGCTGATCAGTGGAAGTTCTAGCAGCAGCAAGATGGGGTAGATGGCAGCTGCTTCAGGTGCAGAGTTACTTTAAAAAAAAAATCAACAGCTGCATGGATGCTTATAAGCAAAGCAAAAGAGATGCATAAGGGTAGGCAGAAGAGAGAAATAAATTTACGGGATAGGGCAAGAAAAGATTAATTAGAGGAGGAGAGCATAGGCTAGAAATGAGGAGAATAACTTGTGCTCAATCGGTTTAAGATTTTGATATATTCTTTGAGTGCTCCTGAGCCTGAGAGAGTTACGAGGCTTTGTGTAGACTTGCATATGCGTTTTCTTTTGAAAATTTGTTAACATTGCCTATATTAGTGTACCAGTTGAAACCAATTAGAGACTGATTTGGAAACAAAAAATTTAGCATCTGTACTCAGAAAATGCGAACTTCGTATCAACTTCTAAATGTTGAAATGCGCTTAGCAGTTACGTTACTTTCTACTCTCTCCCTTTGCTATTTGTGGGATACTGTTTCTCACTCCTAGCCTGACCTATAAGCCATCCCCTGTTCCAGCAGGGCATGTAATGGTATCCATTGCCTATATAATCATGGCTGTTCAAGAGTTAATTACCTTTTGAGTATAACAAGCCAAGAGGAAGGAGAACCAGCACTGCTTTACTCCCTGTGTACACCTTGGTGTGCTTGAATCATTACAGTGTATCACAGGGGAGTTTAGTAGAGAACAGAATGAACATTTTATTTTCTCTAAAGCTTAGAAATCTTTTGTCAAAATTTTAATCAATTTCTACTTTGTGATTTCCCCTCCAAATACCTTATGTGCTAAAGGGACCTATTGTATTTATTCAAATTGGACATTTTTACAAGAACAGCTATTAAGAGGAAGGTCTCAAACTCGGCCCAATTTACCATGTATCCGGAGGCTTAGCCAAAACTATTATTGCATGAAAGAATGAAGGAAATTAAGAACAGGGCCTTTGGAATACCAAATGCCAGTACAATTTTATTTTCTTAATTTTCTTTCTGTCTAATTAATTCTGTCAGGAGTTTGAAAGCAATTAGGCACTAAAAAGGAAAAAAGAGTAAAATACTCATACCTAATTCTTCTGTGCGTGTTAAATACTGTGTTGCAGTCATCTTTTGGACTAATGATCACTTTAGTAGTGCTTTTTGTCCTCAGTTACTGAAAAGTGTAATGAAAGCCTCCTATGTAATAGAACGAAAGGCTGTGAAAGTCAAGGAGTTATGCCGTATAGATCACAGAATTGTAGAATCACAGAATGACCTGGGTTGAAAAGGACCTCAAAGATCATTTAGTTTCAGCTTTCCTGTTGTATGCAGAGTCGCCAACCACTAGATCAGGCTGCCCAGAGACTCATCCAGCCTGGCCTTGAATGCCTCTAGGGATGGGGCATACTGTTCAGAAGAAGATGACCTTTAAAAAAAGGAATTCTAATTGTGTTATTCAGGCAAAAAAAAAAATTGTGAGAAATGTTCACGGAAACCCACAGTATTTTTTTTACATAGAGTTCATCAAAAGTAAATAAAATCTGATAGAAATGAGAGTGGCTTGAGAGAAGGTGTTTGTTAGGCTTGGTTACTGATGATCTGCTTTACCTGATAATGCTATTGTGATTTCCGCCCCCCCCCCCCCCTTCCTCTCAACCTATTTTTTGCACTCCGTGCCTCATGCAATCTCAACATCTGCATGTATTTTGATCAGAGTATAAAGATCATGGGCTTAATCTAATTTGATTATAATTGTAGGGAACTTCTGCATGGGTAATGATGAGAGCTGGTAGAAGAGAGGACTGTATGTTATCCAAGACTCAAAAATGTGCAGTCTGTTTGACTTCCTCTGCTTTTAAGCTTGAATAAAGTATATGTAAAATCTCACTTCCAGTAAGATTTTAATTACCTCATGAAAATCCGCCTATTTGTATGGAAAGTTGTGCCTGGGTACTGAAAAGTAGAACAGTCATAAACTCCCATCACAGTCAAGACTGTGAGGTTAGGAGACTGTGAGTTTAAATTCACATGCAATTGTTTATTGCAAGAGAAACTGGGTGTTTTTACCAAGAAATGCATGTCTCTCTTCCGTATAAGCCTCAGTGACTTCTGATGTAGTAGAATGTTTCCTCCAGCAAGACTTTTTTTCTGCTGTTTTCTGGAATGCCTGCATGAGGTTATGGTATGTGGCCTATGTGGCAAAAGTATTCAGAAGTATTAATGGTCTTTTGTGTACACTTGACACAAATATGACTGTATCTTTCTTGCTGGGTAGAAACTTTGGTTTCCTTGCCTTTGGCTGTTAATTTGAAGCATTATTAATTTTCTATTTTGGCAGGGTTCAGCTTGCTGTTGCATGTTTGCTGTGAAGTATTCTAGGAAAAATAGAAAAGTACAAATTGCCTCAGCTGTAGCAAGTGGAAGCATTGCGTGACTGTAACCTTACTGCAGTGTCACTGTGTGTTGGGGGCTGTTGCTTTTGTCTCAACTAATGACTTCTTTCACTTGTATGCTTTCTTGTTTCAGGAAAGACTGTAAAACTTCCTTGTGAATGGGAATAAGCTTTTCAGGCTCATTTCTACGCAGTGTAAAGGCTCTATTTTTAACTTGCAGACCGGTAATGTGGTCTGCGTAGATGATACGCTGCAAAACAAAAGCAAGACTGAATTACTGCAAGGGTCCGCCATGTAGCTCTTTGCTCAGGTTGTCTGTAGAAGTACTTTCTTTCTATCCGATAACAAATGTTTTTATTTTGATTCTTAATGAGTGTAGTGGCACCGTGGTGGTTGATGTGCTTTGTGGCATGCCTAATCCATGAATTTTGCTGAGCATTTCATAAAATTAGGAGGAAAATATTCATTCCGTTCTCTGAGGAATTTTACAGCCAAAGTGAGAGGACAAGCAGGCAAAGGGAGAGATGGGATATACAGGTCAAAAGAGATTGATTGAAGGTTATATGGATAAGGGGTGCTCCATAACTTCTTTTTTAATTGTTTAAGGTTTGTATATTTTGTGTTAGAATGAAGGTGGGGAAAAAAAGCCAGGAAATAGAGAAAAGCAAAGTTGTTGAGTTCTGACCCTTCATTCTTTAGCTGACACCTTCTAAGAAAGTTTCTCTGGCATTAAACAGCTGATAAGATGTGTTAATCCTGTTCCCCCACTTTAAAAATCAGCCGCTTGCACATGTTATGTCTGTAAGTTGATTTCAGACTTGTGATTGCAGCAAGACTGAAGATGTTCATAATTACAGGCCATCACTACTTAAACTTGTTAAAATAATGTGATCTTTAAGAGCACTGGTATTCTTTCCAACTTGGTAGCATCCTTGTTTTGGCTTAGCAAGTAAATATTAAACACAACATTTCACCATCTCATTTTTGTCTAACAGAGAACGAATACATTATTGACATATGAAAGTTCTGTTTGTTGAACAGAATAAATGCAATCCTGCTTTAACATTGCTGCATAGATATCAACAATGCTCATGTAAATGTGAATAATTGAAGCAAGATGAGAATATTCTGTCCATCTTCCCTTAATGTTCAGTAATATTTTTATTACTATTTCAGTTACCGGTTTATCATTCTTCACTGATGCCACCTAGCAAATGAAGTGCAGTTCTCATTCATTCCTGGCTTTTTGCTGACTCAAAAGCAGACATCCCTAATGGATTTTTCCT
The DNA here is from genome assembly GCF_019232065.1 of Centrocercus urophasianus. Classification (NCBI taxonomy): domain Eukaryota; kingdom Metazoa; phylum Chordata; class Aves; order Galliformes; family Phasianidae; genus Centrocercus; species Centrocercus urophasianus. The sequence continues at coordinate 51,288,728 of NW_024884475.1, forward strand.
CTTTTTGTATGTTGCTTGATAGTTGCCCTTTTAATTTTTAACTATGTGTATTAGTTTTGTAAAAACAGGTTGATCTGATTGTTTAAAATAAGGTGAATTGATAGAGTTGAATAAGCAAATAAGCCAAAGAAGAAAAAGAAAGCCTGTTGTGGGACTATTGCTTCTCAGTTGTAGAATACAGTGATGACTATCCTTTGATTTGCAATCTCTGTTATGAAAAGAAAAAAGCTTACCATCTTGAACCATTTGTACCTCTGCATAATATGTGAACGATCAAACTATATTGCAGACTTTACAATACACCTTCAACTCTTACAAAACTGTCACAAAAATTTTTGCCCTTACAACTAGCATCCAAAGAAAAAGAGCAAGGATTTTTTATCTCCACATGATCATTATTTTTCATAGTCTACAATACTCCATTCAAAACACTTAAGATTCTTGGGAAAAGATTCTAATTGTTACAGCTTCTGCAAAAAAGATATTTATTGCATGAATTCCTGCATTTGACTCTTGAAAGCCTTTAGAAACCTGCCAAATCACCTCAGGAAAAAAAAAAGAAAAAAAAAAAAGGAAAGCAAGAAAGTTTTCTAGCTGTCTAGCTATGTCAGTGACAACTGACAGCTATGGGTCAAAGAATAGAGGGACACCCGGGATCAATTATTGATGCCTGAATTTGATTTTAATCATCTTTGTATGTGAGAGTGAACTAATTTCTTTGTCCTCTGTACAGATGTTTTCATTGGCTGCTAAACAACACTGTTTTGATTTATGAGAGGTCATAACAAATTGTTGCAAAGAGGTTGCAAGATATTTCTGCAGCTAATCAAGTACAAAATTCTTTTCGCTTATCAACATATGTGTGAGGAAGGTGTGCCACAATGTTTTGTTTTTAAAAATATATAGTAGTGTGCTAGTAGTGTGCACTGTGAAAATCTTTCAAAGTCGCACTTAGCGTACATAATTCATATGGCTTACAAAGGTATATGATGTTATGTAGACTGATGCATAAGCTCACAAAGGGATAAGTGAAACAACAGCTTGAAATCCTCTTGAATAGGTATGTGTAAAGCCAGGTTCAGCAGACTTCAATTTGTTCAGATTCATCATCTGTATTGCTTAGAAATAGATCAAGGACAAACGGTAGGTATATGCCAGTGAGGATTAATTTGTGGTGTTTTCCTCTACTTTCATTCTTCTATTTCTCAGGGATGGTGTGTGTTCTAGCCTGTATGAAGAAAAATGTATTTTCTGGAAAATTCTCGTGGATATTAAAATTTTCTTTTCCCCTAGTTCTGCATGGTGCGTTACTCTTGCATATTTTGTTGCTTCCTTTCACTATAGACTTTCCATTGCCATCAATATATATAAAAGCAAACCAGGAGGACCCAAGAGAGTGAACAGCATGATTAATATTTGGCGTTTTTTTTCAGAGCTGAAATGGATAACTACACTATCTCAGTGTTTCACTCTGTCTCTACAAGTGCAAAAAGACAGAGTCTGGTAACTTTTTTTTTCTGTGAGCTCCTCGCTCATCCTTACAGTTTCCTGCCACCTTTGACTGATTTCTTACTCTTAGAAATGCACCCATCTTGAGCTTGGAAGAAGTCGTGCTTGAATGTCAACTGGGTCTTGTAGGCCCCCTTATCTTCCCATGCACTAACCTGCAGGGTACCTCCCTGTATGTCCTTGAAGTTGGCTCTCAGATTGCTTTATAGTTGTACAGAAACAAAAATCCCTTCTTCTGGGAGGGTTGGTACAGTCTCTTAACATCCCTCAAGTAGCTCTATTACAAAGGATCTTACCCTTTCTTGTCAAAATTTGATTTAACTTAGTCCAACAATAAAACACAGAATAAAAGCAAATGAGTGATTTTTAAAGAATTCAATTTTGCTATTAATAAAGTCTTATTCAAAGAAAACAAGAGGGTTTAGGGCTTCTGCTCTGGAATCAGAAAAACTTACGTTAGATATCAATTTAGCTTCCACTAAATTTAGCTTTTATTATTTCTGAGGAGTACAGAACCATATTTTCCTTTTTTTAAACAAACTTCCTTATTTATAGATTCAGCTTTTTAATGCTTTCTGCTAACCCTATTAACTGCAAGAATGTAACTGTTTTCAGACTTTCTAATTAGCAGCATCTTATATGTGGTATAAAATCCAGCTGAAATGGCAAATGTCCTTTGTTTTGCTGACCACAGTGTCATCTTAGGGGTGTTATGTCTGGCTAGATTCTATTGTTGTCACAATCTCTCAGGTGCTGTACAGGATGATAGTCTCTCTTGTCTGGAGAAGACTGGGGAGTGGAAAAGCTAGTAACGATATTCAGCCTACAGCAGAGCAAAGATTTAAAAACAAACAAACAAAAAACTGTGTATAGAGGTTGAGGCTAATGCCTCTTTTTGAGCGTGTGACACTTGTTTAGAGACACAACCTCGAGAAATTCATGGAGCCCTTACTTCTGGAGCTTGGATGTGTTGGAAATAGCGTTTCTTTACTGTTGCTTGCAACTGCAGCTGGCTCTAGTACTGATGGTTTTTCTTAGGTGTGGATCTTGTTACTGTGATCTATGTGTATGATACCTTGAGACAAGATAACTCCATGTAGAACATACCATAAACCTCTCCAACTATGAGCTGGTAGTGGAATAGTTTATGAGCAACATATGTTAATGGTGCTCTGTGATACGTGTCATCTGCCTGGGATTTGAGCATTGTCTGAAAGGGTGCTTTGTATTGATTTCAAATTCTTCTTTTTTGAAATATCACGATTTCTGAGGCTGGGAAGCAGCAAAAAGTTGGTGTCAACAGTTTTACTTCTCTATGTATCCTGTTCTTGGCAATATTCCCTGCTGTGAATACTCTTGACTCTTCAAAGGCAATTTGGACAGTTTTCGAAAGAGGAATTACTTTTTATTTGATGAGCCATTGAACATGTTACTGTCACTAAATTGTTGCAGCTCAGTTACAGAATTCCTTGATTCTCACCAGTTTGTTGCACTAAAGATCTTGTTCCAGGAACACCACCTAGTACACAAAGCCAAGAATACACCATAAGAATAATTAAAGAATAATTAGCAATATAAGAATATTAGCAATTAAGAATATTAAGAGCAATTAAGAATAATTGAAGTATTAACTGTCTAATCAACGTTTATTATATTTCTAGTAACTGTAATACTGACACATGTACTTCAAACTAAATCCAGTTAAAATATTTGACCAGTCATTGCTTCAACAGAGTTATGACTAAACCTGGTGTCTAGTGGGGGGCTATGGGGTTCAAAAATTCTCAGAAATCCATGACCTGGAATTCATTGCCACTAAATTATGTAGCACTTTTGAGAAATACTTTGAAAAACATGGGAACTGGTTAGGCTATTCTTTAATGAAGAAAATCAAAGATGATGAGTTCTATAGGCAGTACTAAGCTAGCTGTCAGTAATTAGCTTCAGATGAGATTGGTGTCTTTAATGCTTCCTAACTTTTCTTGGATGAGTTGGAACATATGATGAAAGTGTATTATATTTTGAGTGAATGTCTCAGTGCTCCCTGGGAGCCGTCTAACAGGTTGTTTACACAAGAGGTTTGTAGAGAAACCAGTTGCCTATGCAAATAAAGGATGAAAAAGAAAAAGGACTGTTCGTGCAGCAAAAGGCCTTCTCACATACATTTTGTGATGTAGTATTTTAGATGCATCTAAGGGAAAGTCTGTCTAATGAAAGAACAAATGTTTTTTGTCTTTTATGTGGATTATGTAGTTTGTATGCTTATTTTCTTTTTTTCAGTTCAAAGGTTTTACTAATTACTAAAACATTAAATGGAAGATGAATGGTTTAAAGAATATAGGATGTGAAAGTGGTGTCTGATAGTATGCATGTTGGCTTTGTGCTAGTGTAAATACTGCTGGGATTATAGCAGTGCATTCACAATACACATCAGGACTTCCATGTTTGAAAAACAGTTACGCGTAATTTTGATCTGAATGTTTTAGTGAAGCTGTAAGCAGTTTTTAAAAAGACCTTGAATTTAAAGGCACTTAAAATGTTCAGATTTTTCTCATATTCACATTTAATAAGTCTTCTAATAGAATGTAAGTTGGGAAGTATAGACTAGGCTTGGTAAGTTGTAAAAGGGGAAAAAAGTGTATTGGACACTGGGAAAGGTAAGGGCAGATACAAAATGAAAGCTAGCAGCAGAAAGTATTGTCTTAGATCCTCTTACAGATGCTCTATGGAAGAAGAGAAGCGATAAGTGTCTCCCATGGGTGTGAAGTACCTTAGAGCAGAATCATAACATCTAGAAGGTTGATGCTTCTGTTGAAGTGCTGAGCTCGCAACTGTCTCCTTTTTGTGAAGGGCAGCTTGGTCTCTTAGTGGTCAGTAGATGGAGACCTGGAGAAAACGCTCAGCCTTAGTTACAGTTCATACTGGTAGTGGGAAGTATGTTAGCCTCCAGTGGGTTCACGTCTGAAGCAGAGTTCTGGAGAGTATACTTTGTGGAATGACTGCGGAGGATCACAGAGCAAAGGTCTCCTGCTGCATGTTGTTTTGGGGATTTTGTGGGCGCACTAATCTCTAATTAACAGGATTTTTTTGGTAGCACACTGAAAAATAACATGCCTGAGCTATTTGGAACAGCAGATGCTTTCCCATAGCAACTAGCATGTCTGCCTTACAATTTATCTAGAAAGCACAGCACTGCACACTCCTTGCTTTGTGTTTGAATTTGTCAGAACCAAGATCTAGGGTCAAAACCATTTTCGTTCTAAAAGACTTGATATTTTACAGATATGTTTGGTAAGAGAATTTACTTTGGTTGGATCTGTGGTAATGCTTACTATTCTAGTCATCCTTTTGAGGCTTTCTTGTGCATTTTAAAAAAACCTACAAATGCTACTCATGTTGTACGGCATCTTCCTTGCAGTAATTGCCCGGAGGTAGAAGCAAAACAGACAAAGGAGGTTTTGCCTGGAAAATCAGGAAGAAAACCAGTGGAGTGACTAGTAAATCACTAACTCTCTTTCCTCTTAGCTCGGTGTGTCATTTTGTCTTTGCTGCACGTCTTTCATTTTTTATTTTTTTTTTAACCTCTTTTACTGGAAAATGATAAATAAAGCTCCCTCTGGTATATATTTCTATTTGAGTGTATTTGGCATAACAGGAATCTTAGAAATGAGTGAACACCTCTCGCATCTGGAAGATGTCTAAATTATCACCAATAATTTCCCCACTATAAATGACTGAACAAGGAAGAAATTGAATTTCATGTGGGCTTAAGCTCTGTACTTCAGAAAGTCTTTCAGTGTTAGCACACAAATGACCTGTTATGCAACTGTGGCTTTAGTCTAATTAATTATCTGTGGTTTTGAAGTGTCCTTGGTTATTTACAGCGACCAATTTTACTTAAGAAATATTAAAGCTAAAACTCAATTTGTTACTCTTGGGGAAAAGTCCACGGTCTTATCCTTGTCTTTTTCCACGTCTCCACTCTCCCCATTCTGTTTGAAACTTACTTGAAAATCATACCAGATTTTAAACTGGTAGTCTGAGTAGCGCTGACAGATGTAGAAGTATTGAGGTGAATAAAGGGAAAAATTAGGGAGAGCTATCTACAAGTCATCTGTATTTCTAGAAGACACCTCACTTACAAAGGAAGAAATCTGTAAAGCTCTAAAACATCTGAGATGTTGTTTACAAGCACTGCACTTCAGTCAGCCTGAGAGGTGCAATGGAAAGTGAAAGGAATAGTTGTATCCTTTTTCTGAGTTTTTCAGCTGATAAAAGCAGACACCTTTCTTGCTGCCATTTTGCTGAACATACTTATTGAGGTTTTTGAATAAGTGCTTAATAATTTTCATTTTGTTCATAGTGTTACTCCTCCAGTACACAGTAACAGGATGAAATTAAGCTATGCATTTGTGCACAACAGAGGCCTCAGAGTTCAAACTGGTAAAGCAATATAAATACAAAACCTTAACAGAATGCTTGTAGTAAATACAATAATTAAGTTCACAGAGGGGAAAAAAAAAAAAAAAAAGTCATAAAGTGGATGCAATTGCCAACTTTAAATTTCTCCTGCACTGGGGCTATGGAGTGACAAGTAAATCACTAACTTTCTTTTTTCTTAGCCATATATGTCATTTTGTCTTTGCTGAATGTCTTTCACTTTTTTTCTTTTTTTTTTTTTTTTTTTTAATCTCTTTTACTGGAAAATGATAAATAAAGCTCCCTCTGGTATAAATTTCTATTTGAGTGTATTTGGCACAACACAGGAATCTTAGAAATGAGTGAACATCTCTCGCGTCTGGAAGATGTCTAAATTATCACCAATAATGTCCCCACTACAAATGACTGAACAAGACAGTAAGGCACTGTGTCAAATATAGCCCAGTTCTTTCTGCTGTTAAAAGAAGATCAACCGAAAAACCAATTACAGTTCCTTAAGTCCTATGTAAAATAACAGCAATCAAATTTGGAATACTAGCTGTTTTTTAGCCACAAGTTGGCTTGATTTTAAATTGGTTTCAAGAGAGCTTTATCCCCTGTGCATAAACCCATACGTAATAGATTACGTATTCTGTAATAACTGTGGTGTTTATACCCTGGTGATGTTCCACTAAAATGTGCCTGAGATCTTACGGCTGCACATAGTTGGAGTCATTCAGTTCATGGACTTGCTTGGCGTCTGGGAATTATTCTCTTTTCAAGATGAGCAGAGCCATGCCTAATGATTCTCCTACCCTGCGTGCAGGTGGCCAGCACATTTGGTGCAAAATGTCCAGCCATGCTGCTGTCTTCAATTAGGATCCATTCAAATCTGACTCATTTGTTACTGTGAGGCTCTCGTCAACCTGGCTGCTTTCAACCCATAAGTGTTAATGTGGATTTACCACAATGTGGTTATCAATCACTCACACCAACACCCTCCTGGCGAGAGCTGCTCCCTAGGCTGAGCTGTGGGGATGGGACTGCTTCATCCAACCTGCAAAATGAGGGACTGCAGTTCTGTTTCTTTGCATCTGTTCCTTTTGTTTTCCATGGACCGTGTAACAATTTACCACCCAAAGAGATGAAGGGGTGTATCCCATGCATGTTGCGTTTGGATACCAGTATAAAGACAAGATGGTCTGTGGTAAAGTCTTGTGGTTTTGGAAATTGTATTGCTTATTTTATTTTTCCAGCAGGGTAAATCAAAGAAATAAATAGAAAATAAGTGACTTTAAAAAAATAATAATTCATTTTCCATTACCAAGCTTGTACTTAGAGTAATTTATGAGCATGCCTTTATAACCGTGCCCTCCACCCCCTATGCGGTTTGCTGCTGTTCCATTTCCAAGGGGCAGAGAAATGGATGCTGGTTTGTTCTGTGGACGTTAAGCCATTCTCAGGAAGTCTTTCTACTACTGCTTGCACCACCACATTCTTGTGTAAGATTCATCACAGTTGTTTGTGGCACAGCATCAGCCTCTGCTGCTCAGACCCTGCAGTTGAAAGCATGCCCTTCTGCAGCCGGAAGGCAAATTAGCCCATCAACTTAATTCTTACGGGATTGTGGCTCTTAATTACTGGGTTCCTGCCGCAGAGGTGATTTAATACCTTTTGAGTCTTTGTGGACCAGGGTTGATAGAAGGTCATATCCCAGCTCAGTGAGAAATGTACAAGATTTTACATTGTTTGTTTTTTTTTTTTTTTTCCCCAGTTTAGGCTCTGGTGACACTGATGCAATCCTCACCTTTTTTTTTCTTTTTTTTTTTTCTTTTTTTTTTCCCCCCCTTTCCTGTTCCCCACTTCTGGCTCTTGTAGCTTTGTCTAGACGACAGATATGGATGATGTGGGAATAATGGGCAAGTGTGCATGTGTGTACATGTACACGTGCATGCACATGCATTTTATGTCTTATAAACTTCACATTACCTATGTGGAGTACTTCTGCTTCAATGAATGAATTGTGTTAAATCAAAACAGGCTGTGAGGGGGAAACAACAGGAAATGAAAGAACAGCTAAGATAAGGTATTCAGCTGATTTAATAAAAATGTGGCTGGTACCTCTCTCCATAGGTGCTTTGCCTTACTTATATCCTTAGCTTATCACAGTTAGAACAATGTGGTGATCGGAGAGCTCAGTAGGAGCTGGATTTGTCGAGAGAGGTTACATGGTGACAGACCTGTTACCCAACCTGCTGAACAATTCAGAAACGCTGCGTGCCAGTGTTTCTGCAGGCTTCGAGGACCTGTCTATAGCCCTTGTTTTGTTTCTATGGCATCTTTCCCTTAATAGCTTAATGAAAAATTGAATTGATGAATTTTTTTTGTCTTGTTAGATCACATAAGCACTTGCGCATACAGAAAATATTGTCATCTTATTGTTTTACTTGGTCACTATTTCCATGGTTTTATAGAAAGTGAGATAATTTACTTACTCCCAATTAAACAGTCAAATCACTTTCATAGCCAGAATTTTTAATGATCTGTATTCATGATAAGTCATGAGCTTTAAATATGCAGGGGCATTGAACTTTCATAAGCTTTTCCATTTTGTGTTGCAAATGCAACATTCAGCCATCTCTGTCTTCTACAATGTGTGCAAGGGTGGGAAAATCCAAATTCCACTAATGCAAAACACAGCCTGCACACTTGTTTATTCCCCTGGCAGCGAGATGAGAGGGAATGAACTGCACGTGACTAGTATTAGTCACACTATGTCCTATTGGAAGGTATGTTGCTCTGAAGAGGCCATTACAGGGAATTACAGCTGCATGGAGCTGGGCTACCCATCCAAAATCATTAAGCACTTTTTCTGCTCTAATAGAATAGAACCAAACTAGTATGATAAAAGTATTGAAAGTATTTAGAATGACGGGGAAAATTCAAAGATGTGGAAGTGTCACTAAGTGGTAATTCTGAACTTCTCTTGCTAGTCTTCTCCACCTCTTCCATTATCATTTCAATAGGCCATCATTTCTCTTTCTACAGTCTCTTCCTTTGCTTTTTTAATTTTTTTTTTCCCTTTAAACTGCCTCTTTCTTTGGTCTGCTTCATCCCAATGTAAATTATCATTGTTGAACTGCCCTCTCTGGCATTCTGCAGAGTGTTGTTTTCTGTCCAGAGCTGTTTTCCCTCTGCTAATGGGATACCTTGCATGGTGGGGTCCTCACAAGTGGCAGGGCTCTAAGACTCAGTTGTAATGAAAATAAAAAGGGTATGATACTTCATTATCATTTGCTTTCATCTTGTTGTCGGTAATTAGGTGGGTGTAATGGGTGAGAATGTAGACCAATTGCCATGTTTTGATACTTTGAGCCTGGTTTGTAACAGTTATCTGTCAAAAGAGCTCCATTAATGCAGGTTAAGGTTATGCAGAAACCGTGAGGCTGACAATATATAATCAAACACAAAGAAGCCAACTTAATGGTACCCAGATGCTCCACGTGATCACTGGCTGATCATGGCTGAACAATCATTTCTTCCATTTTAACTTGCCTGTGACCAAATGTATTTCTCAATGACCTTCCTTACTGTGCAGCTCTGTGAAAATTCCTGGAGCTACAAAAATTTATTCCCATGGTGTTCCTTGGAGGAACACTTGGTGATTCTATGATTCTATGATGCACGAGTGTGGCATAGTCATTGTACAGGAGTGCTGTAATGCTGGGTTCTTTACTGTACTGTATTTAATTTTCCACTGCTGTGGTGCAAAACCAGATCATTATGGTAGCCACATGAGATAAGAGAGGTTTATGGCTGCTGTGTGTGTTCCCAAAGCACTCTAAATTATGCAGAGTGAATTCATATAGCAGTGAATCTAGCCCAAAAGTTTAAAATGACAAAAAAAGCCATTTCCTTTTTGTTTGTTTGTTTATTTATTTATTTTACTTTGTGTGTAAACATACCCATATTGATATTTGTTCTCATATGACAGGCTTTGGCATAATTAGCACCTATTGAAATGTAAGCTCAGTATTCTTAGGCAGTTACATAAAAAACCTGAACAAAACAGTTCAGTAGTGAGTAGGTGGAACAAAAATTGATTTAAATTTTGGAGTGCACTGATTTACATTGTTGGGCTTAGCAGTTTGATATGTCTGCCACCACTCCATCTTGTCTTCTTTATGGTCTTCTGGGATGTATTTACATTTTAAAGTAATTTATCTGGAATAGTTATTTAGCTGGAGACTAAATTTAGTTCACATTTACTTCTAGTGTATTAAAAATCTCTTCATCTCCATGACACTACTGTCTCGAGGGATTCCTCTTTAAAACTTGTTACATTTCACCTCAGTTAAACTGAACTTTGCTTAAGATAACTACGAGCATTAGTTTGCTGAATTATGATGAGCTTTAGTCAACCAGGTCTTTTCACCATTTTGTACTGGCATCATCTAGTGACTTCACTGAGAAACTGTTATGTTGGGGTCTCCTTTTATTCGCTCAATGTTTTTATGAGTGCTTAAACTGGCAGTGTTTATACTGAAGATGTTTACTTATTCATTTGGGTAGAGGCTCCAAAATATTTTTTGTTGCTGTTCTGCACTGAAAACAAAATCTGACCCTCTTTGGTCAGATGCCATATAGAAAACCAGTGTATATTGTAGAACTGTTCTTGTACTTTCTGGGCATCTGAATCTGCTGCTAACTGAGCAAGTTTTTAATAATAATTAAAACAAACAAACAAACAAACAAACCTGCAAGATCAAACACAATTGGTACATGTAGTAAGAATAAACCAATGAACAAAAAAAGAAATGGAAGCAGTATGTGTGATGACTGGGCCCAAAATCTCTGATAACTTTATGAAGACCTGCAGTTGGCACTGATTTTTGCCCATTCCACAAGTGTCCTTGAATGGCTTTTTTTTTCCCTGCTAGTATTAATCATTCCTCTTGAGGGAAAAAAAAAAACAACACGTTCTTTTCAGCCTTTCTCTTCTTCCACTTTCAAATAGGCTGAATAAGCCACCCAGTTTTAATGTCCTAATTCTCTGTTCTCTTATTTGTTCTGGTAGCTCTGTTCTGGTTTAAATAAATGTTTTATGAGCTTGGCTGGCAGTCTTCCAGGAGAGGCCTTTCTAGTGTCTTTTACCTGGACACTAATGTTTGTCCCTGTTAGATATTTCTTAACATATGTCCAGAGTTGGGTGACATAAATTGCTGAGGTTTGCATTCTCTTTGGACTTTTCTGGTCTCTGTCCCTTCCATCTGAAGAGCTCTCACAGTAGAAGTCTACGTTAATCCCATTCCTGATTTTCTGCTCTTATACACACACACTTTTTTTTTTTTTTACTTTTTTTTTTTTTCTATCATGTCAATCCTTAGCATTGTTGATTTATTTATTTTTTTTTTTTCCCCCCCTTTTTCCACCCCTCCGCTGCACTTAGGCTGCTGGCAAATTCACTAGCAAATTCTTCCAAAATGCCACAAAATTAAAATTATTTGGCTCCAAGACTGAACTCTCCAGGAGTTGTACTAACAAACTCCTGGCAGGTCTCATCTTATCAGTACTTTCACACAATAAGTAGTTATGTCCCCTGTCTGATTTTCAGTCCAGGTGCTAATCTCCATTTTTACCAATTGAAATAATAACTTCTGTTATGGCACCGTATCAAGGGTTTCAGTGAAGTCCCGTAGACTAGATTTTCATTGTTTCTTTTGTCTAGAAAATGAATTAACTTATCTGATAAGATAAAGTGTGCTAGCTGTCTGAAAAATGTTTATGGGCTTGGCTGAGGAGCAAAAGGGATGATGCTACCATCTGTGGGATTAAGATTTGCTGTCGTTGGAGAGTTCTTACTGATTTTTTGATAAGATCTGTGCTAATAAGTGTCTCAGAATATTTTGCATTTTTTGTTGTTGTTGTTGCTATTGCCTAAATGTTACTGGTAGTTTGCTTTTATTATCTCATTAAATTTTTATCCTTACAAATGTTACTGGCCACTTCAAGTTCATTTTCATGGAGTTTCATCTACTCCCTATTAAGTTTGGTTATCCTCTGGCAATATGATAGTATCTATAATGGGAGTGGAAGAAAATTATGCTAAGTGCGTAAAAGAAATTCCTTCAGTTTACTGTAGAGCAGGAAATGGTCCCTATTACCATTACTTGGACTATAAATTAACAACTGAAAACCACTTGGCTCTATTCTCTTGGTTTAATTTCTCTGATACTCTTTATAAAGAATAAGGCTGTGCATAGCTTCTGCCTCATCTCGTCTACTCATTATACCCTATAATTTACTACTGAAATGTTTATTGAGGAGCAGAGTAGTTTCTCGTCCTGAGGCAGCACAGTTGCTACTCAGTCTTTTAAAAAGGAATGTCAGTCCATTAAGTCTCAGTAAAAGGGAGCAAACTTACATTGAAAATTTAAGAGAAAAATTCCATTACAAATTTGGGATTCTTTAGTATCTTGTTGCAGTTACCAGTTTGGTGTTAATCAAATACCATTGAACCACAGAATGGTTTGGGTTGGGACGAAGGACATCTTCCACTAAAAGGAAGATCATACTGCATTCTTGCAAAAACAATTGCTTGATCTCGTAGGTCTGAACAGAGTTGCATTAGTGTAATGCATGCAAATGAAGACAGTTACTTAAATATAGTATTATTTCTTCTAGGGATTTATAAAACCAAAGAACAGAAAAAATCCTGTCACTCTTCAAGGGAACAAAATGAGAATTCTGGTGAGTAATTGTGTACCGGGTAAATGATGTCTTGCAGCAATAAGTTAAAAGTGGCATTATGTTCTGAGCCAAATATTATTCTCTCACTTGTTAATGCTGTTGCGATAATACTGATGTTCAAAACTCAGTGACAGTTTTTCTGAAGAATGGTGCCAGTTACACTGGTGAAAATTAGTCTGATAAATTAAATGACAGTGATCCTCTCTCATTTTTTCAACCATGATGAAGTGCTACAGTGTTGGATCCCTTTTAAAAAGACTGTCAGATTTTCCAACAACTTTTCAAATTTTTTAATAACTTTCTCGATTTCATAGGAAGCCCTAATGGTTTGTGCAGGGAGCTAAAACTGGATGCAATAGAATTATTCTTGCAAAAAGAGTACTTAACACCCCATGTGTATGAGATTCAACAATGGGAGTACTGAAAGCTCCTTGTGCAAGTGTTAAGTGTGAAAATGTACTAGGCTTCTGCAGGAGTATCCCCCTATGCCTATCTCTTGAGATTCAGAAGCTGACATCTGTTCTGGTTCCTTGACCTGGAGTTTGGTCAAGATGCAATTGGTAAGGACTATTGTTTCCTAGTGGTAGGCTGTTGAATATAAAGGCACGTGCTCATGTTCATGTGACAAAATGTTAAAATATCAAACCATGGAGAGTCGTTAAATTTGAGAAGATGCAATACTTAGAGGTAGACCCACATATTAGAGGCTGGAAGGTGTCTTTCTGTGGGTATTTGGGTACTTGTTTTTACAGAGGGGGAAATTGTACTTCTCTGGACAGGTTCCTTACCAGATGTTTCTTACTCCATCAGATGATTGCAGAACCATAGTACATCTGGCTATTAAAATATCTTTGTATGGTCATATGATTTATTTGGAAAGCATGGTTGAAACTAGTAAGTTTACAACAATGTGAATAGCTCTTAGCAGTATCTGGATAAAGAGGTAGTAAGCTTTGGAACTTAAATTAGGCAACAGTGCTGTGAGATGCTGTGCATACTTACCAGGCATGTTTGTTTATTTTTAAAATTATTGCATTCAGGCAGCCGTCTATTTACTTTATGCTATTTTGGTATTTTTTCCTGAGAGTCAAGGGGCTTAAACAAACCTGGAGTCTCTCTGGATTATAGTTATGTACTGTTTTATACGTGCTGGAAAGCCATAAGCCTTCAGGCTGAGATAACTGCATAATAAACATATATTTTATGAATAATTTCTTTAACACATGTTGCTTGAGAAAAAGTCCAAGGGGGAGATACTGTTCACCTCTGTCTGCCACAACAGACTTCTATCAAATATAAATTTAGAAGACCTCCACTTGCTTTCCCAGTTTTGGAAAGAAATTATTTTACCTGAGGTTTCCTTAAGGTAGCAAGGAGATTTTCTGAATGTGTTCTCTCTCAGCTGAAGTGTCTGACAAGCTGGCACTTAGAGAGGAAGGAGGAGGTGTTGCTGGGAGCATGGGAAGGATGCTTTGCATGTTTGCCTGACAACTATCGCCTCTGATGAAGCATTAGATATTACTGTGTATGGCATTTGCAAGGATGTAATGTACTTCCGTGTTATGGTACGTTTATTGGACAGGTATTTGATTGACAGTAAATGCTCACTAACAAAGCAGCCAAAAAGATACTGCAGTGTTCCTGAGAAGCTGAAATTCCTACTACTTCACATGCCAGCTCTGGACTTGCACGTGCTTAACTTCCTCAGCTTTGCTGAGTCCATTAGAAAGTTAAATGCCCTGTCCTTGTCACATCTTCTAAGGAATTTCTGGATAATGTTCCCTTTCCAATATCTGGATACTATCAACAAAATATGCTGCAGTGATACACTACCTATATATGTCTTATAACAGCTTTCTTGGCCTTGCAGGTAACGGCATTGCTACAGCTGCAAGGGTGTTATTTTGCCTAGCTCCAGTGAAGGATTAAGTCAAAATGTTTACTTTTTATGTTTTTTGGTCCTCTTACCTAAAATTAATTGAAATAAGTAACTGATGTTTGTAGTTTAGAGCTTAGTTTCTCCTACAGATTCAGGTAAACTTCAGTGCAGCTGTTCAAATAAAAATTTTCACTCAAGTACTTTACAAACAGAACGGCTCAAAACGTGTTCTTTTATAGATGGTGGTTTAATTATTGAAGGCAAAAAAAAAAACCCTCTTTCTGACCTTATTATCTTTTCATATTATATTTAGCCTTTGGCATTAATATTCACTTGCATTTCTTTCCTTTCCTCTTCCTTTACCTTAGCGTGTTCTTAAGAAATTCTAAGGTTTGAAGCTGATTTCCTGTCCCACAAATTAAATTGTAATTAGTAGCTTAGAAGATAATCTTTTCCTTAAAGAATAGTGAAGTTTTACTATCCTGAATTAAAATTTCCTTCAGCTCACATATTATGTCCCCCACTGCGGTCAACCTAGAACTATAAAAAGTAACTTAAACCATCAAAAAATGAGTTTTGCCACTTACTGCCAAAAAAGAAAACTAAGTAGCAAACTTGAGAGTATTTAATGTTTTGACTAACATTTTTTTTTTTTCTGAAATAGTGCCCAACTCACAAATGGAAAATGTATTTTAACTGTCTCATGTTCTCCCTCTCCTCTATGGATTGGGTTTCTTGGTCACACAAATCATTCACAATAAATCATGGGCTCTCTTTCTGGTGAGAACAGATGCATAGCGAGAGGTGCAGCCCAGTCTATAGACGAGAGCATGTGGTTGGTGACTTCCACAAGGCACAACAGCATACAAATGAATGAAAGCTAATACTTTAGTAATGTAGTTTCTCTTCTAGATTTTCATTTGTTACGCTGATAGTTCTAGTGACCTATCAGTAATTTCCCATGGAAAGTTGATAGGTTTTCCAGAAAGTTAGCCATTAACTGGGAAAACAAACTTCTGTCAGAGAGAGTTTTAAGGCTGAATGAATGTTGCTCCATTGGAAATTTTGGTCTTGTTGGGAGTAACTTACTGAAGTAGAAAGATACTAGCTATGTTTTATGCTGGCTAGGGCTTCTGTATACAGGTAATCCCAAATGGAAGCATAAGGGTAACGAGTGTACAGAGAGCTCCATCTTGATCTCTAGATCATGCTGCTCTCTCCAACAAACAGAACATTACATATGGAACATTATATGACTTTCTTAGTTGGAGTGAACGGTAAACTGATATTTTTTTTTTCATGGTCTTTTTATTTTTTTATTTATTTGGGTATGGAGTTTTTTGTCTGTTACTTTGGGTTTGTAATCAAGATGCATGTTTTAACAAACATGGAGTTTGAGATATATACAAAATCTGGTGCCAGCTGGCTTGAGCAATCTAGAGTTGTACACATGGTGGTTACTTTTTGGCAAGATGATATCAGAGGGAATACACCCTAGGCTCAAATCCAGGCTTTACAATGCACAGGCTGAAATACACAGCCTGTTAATTCTCACTTGTTTCTTTATACTCTTTGTTCTCTTTAAATTCATTTTGTTGTTCTCCAAATTTGTATAGCTCTGTATATTCTAGATTCCGGTGTTTTGTTTTTCTTGTTTGCTTTTATTTTTCTGTTGCCTACAATCTTATCAAGTTATTTCAGCTATGCTGATGAACGGCAACTCCACTGCCAGTGTTATTAACTGATGGTATAATATATCCCTAAGCTTGTTAACTTTGCTGGGGAAACAACTTATGTAGATCAGCTTCCAGACATGTAAAGATTTCATAGCTGTGTTTCAGAGACAGAAAAATACCCACAATCTTAAATATTAAGATGCATTCAAAGTCTTTAAGAAAAAAAAAAAAAAAAAAAAAAAAAAAAAAAAAAAAAAAAACCTAGGTCTTGTTATAAAAATGTTGAAAATATTTAGGAAAGTGCAATGCTGTGAAGCTGGTTTAGTTTCTCTTGTATTATTTATGGGCACTCTGGATGGCTGCTTACTCAAATACTTATGTTTTGGCCAGGCTGAAAAAGTGACATGTTGGCACAGGCTGGCAGTAGCCACAGGTGGAATGGTTTTACAGAGGAGCCCTGTGCTTGATGACATTGCCTTGATGCCTGGATGAGGCTGACTGAGCCGTCTTCTCCACTGGTACTCTATTAGATGAGGCCCTGGTTTCAGTATTCAACAGCCATCTTTGCAAGTGTACCGTTGTCTACCCCACTCTAAGTTTTAGTCTTTCAGGAATGGGGAAATATCACTGAGTGCAGGCATGGGCTCAATTTAAACAGATCGCTCATTTCACATTGTAATAACCTGCTCGTGCCCTTGACATTTCCATCGAATAGAGAATTGGGACATTATCAGTGACTAGTGAGGATGAAAGGAAATACTTTACCTCAGCTGTGGAAGCACCAGCATCTGTTATATTTTAGCTGTTATCTTTGGCCCAGGACCTATAACTGATCTCACAGCTGAGACAGGAACCATATGCATAAGGAAACTCTTTTTAACCCTCTCCTCACCCGTCACTCATGGGCGCTCCCTGCATGTGCTAATGTGAGAGCCATTAACGCTCCCTCATCAGGAAATGCCACCTAATAGGCAAAAGGTTAATGACAAATAGAATATTTCTGATGATGGTGCAGGAAGAGGTGCTTCATTTCTGTGGTCGCAAAGCAGCGATATGCCCAAAATGCCTTATCCAGTTACTCACGTATCTTATATGTACTGTCTGTAGCTATACCAGCTTCTCCCTAGCTCTGGGGTTTCACTCAGGGTTTCATCTTCTCTGAAGAGATTTATATGCAATGGAAATATAATATTATTAGACTTATCTAAATGAAATATGGGTGGAAAGTGATTTGTTAGTGTTAAAGCTGCATTGGTAGTTTAGCAGGTGGTTTTTGCATTTAAAATTGATAAATGGGTGATGAAAGTGTTATTTTAAAATAAGAAAATCACACAGAGAAGCCATGAAATGTCATGTTGATGTTGCTAATAATTTCTGAATGCTGTGACTATTAAACAGGCTGTGGAATATAAAAATTGAAAACAAAACAAAAATTCTTCTATTAGAGAGAGAAAATGTTTTATGGGTTTGTGTTTGTGTGGTTTTGTGTTTCTATTCTGTTAATTGTTCCCCATACCATAGTCTTAAGCATACAAACTAACCCTACTCACCCTAAAATTGCCCTGCTAATGTCAGTCAAGAAAGTTTTTTAGCTTTAAGTTCTTAACACATAACTGGTGCTATCAAGCAGCTGTACTGCAAGAGTTCCCAAGAACTGATCTGGGGGAAGTGAAATTGAAGGGGGGGGGGGGAAGAAAAAAAAAAAAGAAGGCTCTGTACGAGACAAAACCTCATTACCTTTGATGGGGTTTCCTTTTTCTGTTGTAGTTTCAGACCAGCATTGCATGCTGTCTTGAGGTGACTCTGTAGAAGTCTGTCTTTAAATGGAAAAAAATAAAAGCAAAAGCCTAAGGCAAGCCAAAGTAAATATTAATTTTGAAACTATGAACTGATATCCACAATGAAGTAACTTCTTTGGCAGACACCTGCAGTTTGGGGTATATTGTTCATTCTTATATTGAATAAGGAAAGATTTTTGATAATTGGGATAAGAAAGAGTGATATGAAACACACTATAAAGATGTTTCATGTGAAGTGAATTAAAAAGTAAATTTGTTATATTTCCATTGTAATGATTGATACACTCTTTGACGTGACTGTGTAATGTCCATTTGTACAAATGCCAGATTAGATGCCTCATTTTTGGAGGCTTGTAGCACTTTCCTTGTGTTCACGGCTTAAGAAATACTCACAGTGCTATTGGATAGTGTTGTCTCATTTGGAAGGTAATACTGAATGTTCCCAATGTGTTGTTTCTTCACATGCTCTATAAAATTTAATTTAAATTCTACTTGTTGTACATCCTATGAAACTAGAGTTAGAGCCATTAACTCACGTATTACATTTTTTTTTTTTTTAAGCTGAAACTTAGGGCAAGATGTGCTTTCCAGGTGTTCCCGTAGTAAAGCAATAGGACATGCTACTTGACACACTAAATTGCTTTTTGATGATCAAAATTTATCATTGGTTTCTTGTACTACAGAAACAAACTAGGCAGTTTCAAATGGTACAAAAAAAATTTGTTCCTGCCATTTCCTCATGTAATGTTAACTGTAGAAGGGAGATGTGCCTGCTATTCAAGGAGGCTGTTCATAGCCAGGTTCTGCACACAATAACCACATGAGAAAATTATTTTTGGCCGTATATTTTAGTGTCAGCCATATATGAAATGTAATGCATAAAGAAACCTTCATTCTGCAGATATTGAGCTTTTACAGGAAGCAGAAACTGAAAAACAGAGCAAAGCAAAACAAACAGAAAAAAAACACAACCAAAATTGCATATAGACTATACAGACAACTTCCCATTCATCTACTTGAATGATCTGTTTAGTGTCATGTAGCCTAACACTTCCTGTAAGAACATGCTTTTAGTAGAGATTCTTCATTAAACTTAAGGTTTCTGTGTTGAAGTTCACCTTTTCCTCATTTCTTGCCTTCTGCACTCCTTGCTCAAGAGAAAAATCTCAGGAAAAAAAATTAGTTGTAAGTAAATTTCATTCAAGAATTTCAGGTCTATCCGTACAAGAATTAATTCATGTAAAATGTATTGTGTGCTTCTGCTAAAATGATGGATTCAGCTGCTGACAAAGCTGCTGAGAAGAGTGATCTTTCAAGAAACCATTGAACACAGGAAATGGAAGTTGAACTATCAATGTTTTTCTCTGCTGACACCCAGGAAGTCTGGCAGAGAAGGTGGAAACTGCTGTACCAGTGCCTATTTGAACTAGGGGGCAGACAGAGACAGACTTTCTGGATGATAAGAGTATTCTCTCTGTTCCTACTAATGATTCTTTTTAAATGGAAGGAAATTTTAATGTGTGCTTTTTATTCATCAAGGGAAAGAGGCTGTAGCGCAAAAGTGTCAGTGTGACATGTTAATGCAAAGCTTTACTACCCTTGCAATTATTAATTACTTTTATAAATAGATGCAATATAATTTAAAAAGTTTTTCTCTAGTATTAGACAAGAAGTTGGGGGTTGAATGTAAAGGGAGCCCAATACCTCTTGAAATCTATGGGAGTTAGGTAATTTCAATTTTTTGCCATAATTGTGTCCCACCATGATTAGTCCTAATATGATGTCCAGAGAACAGACAAGAATTTAACTTCAGCTTACATAGATAACTATCATTCTTAGGCATATTTGTTCCCTTTGTTCACAGTGCCAATATACAGGTCACCAAACCCAAAGTCAATTGTTAAAGTCTTTGCCCTAGGGGAAAACCATAAATCAGACAGGATATTAGAAGTGGTGGTCTGCTAAAGCTGCTCAAGGATCAGGGCACATGCTCCTAGGTGGCAAGGGCATCTTGGCAAAATGCATATGCTGTGGTCAAAAGTACACAGGGAATATACGGTTCACTGCCTGGCTCTACCACCCGACAAATAGCTGTCATTGTTTGTGAGTTTACTTGTGTACAGAGAAACAAGCAGACTCTGGAGCAAGGTCTAGGGGTGTTGGTTTGTCTTTTGTTTTTTGTTTTTTAGAGTACTAACTTCAAATGATCTCTAGCTGCAGTTCAGCCTATTGACTTTGAAAGAGTTCTCCAGGGGTAAGCTCATCAAAAGGCTGACATATTTTTAAACAGTTTTAATGGGAACTTTTTGTTCTTCTTGATGATTCTCACTTTGAAGCTAGTGACCGTCAATGTTTGAAATGTTAATTTGTTGTGGAGGAAAAGAATGAAAGAGAAAACTTTACTTGGAACTCATTAGGCCACTTCTAGAGTACTTTGTCCTGCTTTGGGGATCATGGACAAGAAAGATGTTAACAGACTTGAGCAAGCTCAGCAAAGGGCCATCAGGATGGTCAGGACGTTGGGGCAGGGTCCCACAAAAGCCTAGAAAGGAGCTACTGAGATGCCACCAGCCTCCTTCTCTCCATGGCAGGAGGAGGAAAGACATAAATTTAATTGGGGCACATTCCCGTTGGACGCGGAAAAATATTTTTAAATGAAGGCAGTCAAGTCTTGGAACTTTACCAGGGAGGCCGTGCAGTCCCTGTCCTTGGAGGAGGAGGAGGATTGCTGGAAGAAAGCCTTCAGTGACAGTGTGTGGGAAGACTACTTCCCAAATTCATAGTACTGCCCATGTTGGAAGGGACTCACAAGGATCATCAAATTAAACTCCTGGCTTTACAAAGGACCACCTGAAATCCAAATTCTATATCTAAGAGCAGTGTCCAAGCGCTCCTTGAACTCTGGCATCTTGGGGCTGTGACACTGGGGCTGACCCTAGGGAGCCTGTTCCATGCCTACCACCCTCTGTGAAGAGCCTTTTCCTAAATCCCAGCCTGACTCTTCCCTGACATGGTTCTATGCCATTCTCCACTTCTTGATTGCTTTTCTTGCCATTGAAAGTGAAAGGTGGAACCTCTGCTCAGCTGATGCCTGAAACAATCTGGCTGGTACTGCATGGAAGAAGGCAGAATGAGCTTTGAGTAGCTTTGGAGCTACTCAAAGAAACCAATGCAAGTTAGCCTACAAAAGGCCAATAGCAGATTATGTTATGATTTCCTGATTTTGGACTTCTACTGCAAGAACAGCTCACATGTGACTTGGAAAGCTATAGGTGGACGTTTTTCTTTTTTTCTTGCTTTGGTATACTCTTGCCATTATTCAGACAAGGTTTCTATCTATACTTTCTGTTTAACACAGGAATCTACCTCAGATATGAGTAGTTGAAGGATTTACAGTCTCATAATTTGTTTAGATTATTTAATTCTTCAAATTACTGTTACATCTTTAAGTTTGTTTAAACACTTTGGGAAATGTCTGGATTTGAAACCAGCATATCCATTTCTACAAAAAAAAAAAAAAAATTCTATATATATAGGGATAAAAACCCTAAGCAACTTATGGAATATCCTCTACTTAGCTATAAAATGCCCTTTGGTGCTTTTAAACATTTGCTTGATAAACATAGCTTTTCAAAACTCTTCTTGCTTGACTTTCTGGTTAGACTTAAAGAAAGAGACAAAGAAAGAGCTGGTTCTGATTCATCTTCTGTTGGAGTAATGGCTGCATCATCACAGTTTTCTTCTCTGCTGGCAAGCTCGGCCCCATTGTCATCTACCAAGGTTAAAAGAGGCATAACCCAGCAGGTACACCCACCTTCTTAGATACGGAACCACACAGAAAGTCATGTGAGTTCACCTGAGAGAATATCTTCTTTTTGTTTGGTTGTTTTTTCTTTTTAACAAGTTTGATGTTTTGGGGAGAGGTAACATTAGCTGAGCTAATAAAGATGAAAAAGAAAAAAAAAAAACAGGTCAGAGTGCACAGTTCACAAGGCCATGGTAAATAAAAGAGGTCAAGGTTAAAGAAGTAAAAAGTGACTGAGTGGAGAATGGAGTTTTTAAAATCCTGGTTTATAATGTAGCAACGCTAGTCTTGGCATTTGCTTAAGGCAAAGACGTGCTGCAATTTGCCTCTTCTTTTCCTGAAGCAGGAAAAAATGCATCCCTTGTTTAGCTTAGCTCTTATGAATAGAATTGCTAACAAGATTTCAGAGTCTGAGTGATTCTGAAGTTGTTAAAATTACCTTGTACTCAAATTTCAGTTTTGTTAGCCATTAAATTAATATAATCTTGAGACTTGGCCTGGAAATGACTTAAAAATCAATGATTAACATAGAATATATTGGCTTTATTTTTTTATGAATAAAACTGACTTTAAATCTGCAGTTTTGTAGAGACAGGGTGAACTTAGCTCCCTTTCCTGCTGCTCCTACTTACTAACGTACAAGAACTCTAACAGATAACAGATCTAACAGATAACAGATAAGTCATAGACTGTTGCGATTTCCATGTTAACAAAATAGTGACCACTGTATGAGCAGCATGGCAATTCAGTGAGAGGCATTCATTTCAGTCTCTGCCTCCTCAAAGCAAACCCTTCTCAGCCAAATGACCAGTACGTCTTCCTGTCTCATTTTCTGTTTTGCTACCTGACTATCCTGATTTTAGGAGAATGGATCCTTTGAAGCCTGGTGACTACAATATGGGCTTTGATCTCAAAATGCCTCTTCTTGCTAATTTCAAGCAGATTGTTTCTTCTGAGGCTGGATCAACCCAATGTAGGCAGCACATAGAGCTGAAATTCACTGTTCCACGCCTCAAGTTAACATCCTAACCACCAGCCTACATATGTATTAAAAACCCATGCTGGAGTGGAAAACCTCAAATGAGCAATGTCCAATTTGGCTGTGACTAAATGAAATTTAATTAGAAATGTTCCAACTAACACTATTCACTGACGGGTAATGCTGAGTTACCAACTCATGAAATGATTAAACTCAGACTGTGTCCCTAAACTGGCAGTGGAGAAGTGATTAAAATCTGTTAATTTCTCTTTGAATTCCCCAGCCAACTTCTATTCCCTGAAATCTGCTGAATGATTTGTGCAGGGTAGGTTTAACGATCTCCATATTAGAAGGTAGCAGGGATGCTTGTTTATTGTTTGGGTCATTTTTGCTGTCCTTCTTGAGTAGGGAAAGAAATCAATTGTGTACCTTCAATTCTTCATTTATTCTATATACATCTTATGGGCTGCCTCAGTTTACTTTTTTTTCTGCATTGGAGGAGGTAATCCACTGAAATCAACGTAACAGCCCTCAAGTCTTGCGACATCTGCTTCAGCCAGGCTGGTGGTTTCTGTGGGTGGGCTGGCTGGAGCCTGAGCTAGTGCAACAGGAGCAGAAGTCTTTGGGGCTACCCCAGCTGAGAGCCATAGCTGTGTTCCCATCTCATCTTTTCCCTCCTCTTGCTTGCGTGACTGCTAGGGCCCTGGAGAAAAACCCGTGTTCTCAGGGCAGGATCATGGTGCGGCACTCTCGTGGGGAACGTTACCATCTGGTGTCAGCAATTCTTGTTGTCCCAACTCTTGGAGCAATTTGTTTTTCCGGAGACATGGGTGGCGGGATTTTCTGTAGCTGATTTCTTTTGTCTCCTTAAACACTCATTCTTCATTGTGAGCCTCATGGGCAGTGGGTTCTCCAGCCAAGGCGTGTAAACATGGAGGGGGGCTTTTCCACTAGTAAGCTTTTTACAATAGATGTCTATTTTTCAAAATAAGGAAGGCAGTTTTATAAGGCCTGTGAGTACACATTTCCCAGTCTGCTGCTTCTTAAATTACCAGGAATGCAAAAATAACCAATAGTTTGACCTCTTAAATCACAAATTGGATAGGCTTACCATTAAAGGATGTTGTAAATGTGTTTCCCATTATTTAGTTCATTTGGTGTGTTCAGCCGTGAGCTTTTGGATGTTTTGTTTTGTGTTGTTTTTTAAATTCTTTACAGAATTTGATAACTTTCTGGGAGTTTGATTAGGTCCTCTGGACCTACAATAAAAGAAACTGAAGACTGTTTATAATGAAGGTT
Source organism: Centrocercus urophasianus (assembly GCF_019232065.1). NCBI lineage: Eukaryota > Metazoa > Chordata > Aves > Galliformes > Phasianidae > Centrocercus > Centrocercus urophasianus. The sequence continues at coordinate 51,312,843 of NW_024884475.1, forward strand.
GGGTGGAGTTGTAATCATAATATTCTTGCTATAAAAACTAATGAGTTCCTATTATAAAGTATGAGTGTAATGAATGTAGTGACCTTCACAAATAAGATCTATCCATCTTTTATGTTTGGTGACTGCAGACAAAGTTTATACTAGAGAACTGTCCCGTATTGAGACATGCTGTGCACAGTTTACCAGAGATCACTTTCCTGCCTAGGAAGAAAGTAATTTTCCTTGAAATTTCTGCAGAGTGGGATCTGTAAAAATTCTGAGTGTTGGTCTAAACTTGTTGCTCTTTAAATCAATAAGAACTTCGTGTGTGTTTTGAGGAAGTCCTGCCTGAGCAGTGCAACAGCATGCGTCTAGTTTATTGCATCCTGTAAAGTTCCTATTTTTCATCCTGTTATCTCTTTTAATTTTTTTGTCATTGATTGTCTTTTTAATTTATGATCAGCTTTTTAGGCAGGGTTCTGTTCATTGCAGGCATTTCAATACAGAAATAAAAGAAGTGAAAGTAATGCTCTGATTTTACAAAGTGTTCATAAAAAACTTTTTGTAAGAGTATATACAAAATATATATATGTATAGCCAATGTTTGTGGCTGACAATGAGTTTTGGAAAAAAATTCATTGCTTTCTTACTTTAAACCTTTTTACAATTTTTATTAGAACTGTTCTGTCTGCAGTCCCAGTAAATTGCAAATGGAGCGGGAAGGAGTCCTAATGGAACACAAAGTTCCAAATGTGTTATTAGAATTCCTGCCCTTAATTTTGGATTAATCAAGCTTTGTATTAGGAGAGAAACTGTCTTATGTGCACTTGAGGAACGAGTTAAGAGACATTAAGTGGCTATACAGCATTCATACTGTGGTAGGTTTGGTCCCATGTACACTGCCTACCTATATTGTGATTCTGTTTTGTGTTGTAATCCGCAGGACTTTCTGTAAAAGCTTGAGCAGCTCCTTAGTAGTTAGTTGCTTTTCATCAGTTAAATGTGTACTAAAGCGTTTGCAGAGTGGGGGCTCATCTTGTGTTTGTGGGTTGGTTCAGTGTGCAGTTTGGAAGGCTCCCCATTGAGAAAGACAGTTATCCTCATTGCTGCCATGCCTCTTTTTGGAGATGAAGGCAGTGGCTCTCCTATGACTCCCTGGCTTTGGAAGGACATAGGTGGCTTCGTCAAAGCTGTGATTGTGCTGCAAAAAATATTTAATGCATACAGAGTAATTGCTACCCAGTTGTCTAGAAGGACATTCTTGCAAAAGGTCAGAGTGTTAGCTGACCAGGCTGTGCTTTGAAAGCCCAGTGCTGAAGAGTGAATACAAAATCAAATCCTGATTTCAAAGGATGAGAATGGTTAGGTGGGGTTTTTTTGGTGGTTTTTTTTTTCCCCCTAAATTTGTAGGACATTTAAAGTGACCTGCTGCCAAACAGAGGAAATGAAAGCAGGATGAGACAGATAACTGGAAGTGCAGGTGGTTTTACTGCTTTGGTGATGAAACTGTCTTCTGCCTTTGATTCCTTTAAGGGAAGTATGCAGTACAGCATACTTTATTTCAGTGTATGCAAAGGTAAAATGTGTTTCATTAAAATGAGATTCCAAATGTGTTTCATTAAAATAAGATTTGAAAAATACTTAGATGATGACTAGATTCTCAAAGATAGTTTAAAGAAATGTGCACAGCATTCTGTGAACAGATAAAATGTCATCTGTAATTCTTTGGATATACTGCCTGTAATATACACTGTCATCTTCTGTTTAAAGTCTTATCAGTAAAGCATATAGAATAATATTGTTATCACTAACAGAACATCATTCTAAAACGACTTTGTCAAATGAAAGGCAGGAATAGATAGTATTTAACTGAGCAGATGCTTTTAATGGAGATATGCAAGAAAAACTCACAAAATGAATGTTCCTAAAATTTTGTTGGACTGTGTTTCTAACTTCTTCTAAGATAATATATTGAGAGAAGTTTTACAGCACAGAAACCTGAAGATGCAGAATTCCACTTCAAGTGGTTCCATAGGTTGGAAGGCTGCTGATATTTCTTGGAGTAGATAGGCTATGTCCACATAATCAGCCTGTGACGAGTAGAGTCCAAGAGAAGGCTAGAGAGATCAAATCTCTGAAGTGGATGGAATTGAAAACTCTTTACTGACATGCACAAAAGAGAGATGAGTCCTCTGCTGTCACAAGCTTTTGACTGTTCTTTTCTATGTACTTCTAGTCAAGTCATTTGAATTTTCTGTATATTTGTTTGGCCAGTAGGCCCTAGGGTACTCAGCATGTTTTTGTCACTTAAAACACAGCAAAATGCAGTGCAAAAAGGCAGCCTGTGACCCTAAGAATTTACCATCTCTGCACTGGACAAGAAAAAACATGCATATGGTGGAGAAAAGTAATAAAAGACTATTTGTCTGTAGGACAGCAAGTGGTCTCAGCATGTATTCAACTTAACCCTTGTGAAATTATTTTGAGAGAGCCATCTGTAGAAGCCTTGTGATACACATGCACTGAAATCCTGTGTAAATACCAAGACTTCAGTGCAGCCCAGCTATTTGGACAATAAATCTTACTGAAGCACCTTTTTTGTCCTGTAACAACTCAGACAATGAGTAGAACTAGGATTTGCTGGCAGCTGCTGAAGACAAGGTCTGTTGTACTACCAACATGTGGTTAATTCGTGTCAGGTCTGTGCACATCGACTGTTAATTCAGATTCATCACGTGAGCGTGAAAGTTTATTTATATTCAAGTGTACTCATTGTTATGGAACTATTTGCTCTGGATAGGGTCATTGCCTATGAGAGCTTAAGATCTACTCTCTGTACCCATTTATACCATGTGCCAAGGTTTGTTGGAAGAAAATGGTAAAGAGTTCAAAATCGAATGTGTACACAGAAGTGATGCATATGTTTTTTTTTGTTTTGTTTTGTTTTGTTTTTTTTTTTTTTAAAAAGAGAGAGATTTAATCAGGTATTGACTAAGTACAGATTTTTCTTTTTTTCTGGCAAAAAAAAAAAAAAAGAGAGAGAAAAAAGCAGTGGGGCAGTTGCTGCAAAAAAAAAGTAAGGAAATGGGAGAATAAATAAGGTGTAATTTACAGTGGAAATCTCTAAATAAAAGCATAAGGAAGTAGATTATCACAGCATCTAAAGGAAAAACAAATGGAAGTGAGCTTTTAGGGTCACAGTGGATAAATACCCTTGAAAGCACAGCTCTGATTCCATGGAAAGAGTAAAACAGGCAGGCTTAGGTTTGTCTGGTGCAGCAGGGAGTTCCTATTCTAGCCTGTGCAGATTGGTTCCCATAACGTCCCCAATGACCTGTGAAGCTTCTCTGTCAGTGGAAACAACAAGGAGGGGGTGAGTGACCTATAGCATCACCTGCCGTTGCTTTCAGTGACGGATACTAATGCACAGCATCCTGCTCTATACAGCGAGGCGTAACTCACACTTTTGCCTCCCAAAGTGCTTCCAGCCAAACGCCTGTCATTATCAATACAGCTGTCATGCTGATCCTTGTGGGTAAGAGCTAATGGTAGGTGTTCGTTTACTTTATGGAACTTGTGGGGCTTTTTATTGCTATGTTGTCTTTTTTTTTTTTTTTTTTTTTTTTTTTTTTAAAGAAACTACTCAACAATTCCCTTTATAGCCAAGCAGCACATTAGTGCACAGAGTAATAGTGCAATCAAATCCTTCTACAAGGCGGAGGAAAGCAATGCTTCTTTCTTCTAGGAATTTAGCAGCATCCAGTAATCACAGTGATATATGCTAGGTTCATGCATCCTCCTAGGGAGAGAAGGCAAGGGAATAATAACAGATGCTAGGCTGGGTATTGGTCTCTTGTGATAATAAAAACAACGCTGAAGGTTTCAAGCGGAGAAGGCCTAAATGCAGAAAGTGTTGGAAGATCTGGTTAAAGATTAGTATTAAACCTCACGTGGGGGAAAGGGAGGTGAACTCTTCCATAAATCATCCAGATACTTAATTTGATATCAAACATGAACCTTAACATGTGTCATATAATCTGCTTTAATACACAGGGGTCTTATTAAAATGGTGTGAGCCAAGGACTGTGCTGATTTAGACAAGTTTGAGCAAGTCCTTTACGAGGCAGAAAATGTACCTTCAATTAGAGTGCTTTCATTTAGAAGCAGAACCTAGGACATTCATACTAATTTTAGGAGTTTCCTCATGAAGGAGATGACCCAGTGCTTGTCAGTGTCATTGCAAAGACTCCTATTGCTTGGTAGAGGCAGATTCACCCCTTGGAACATTCAGGTGATGAGGTGAAGAGAGAAGCAACGCTGGAGTATTCATAGTCCAAAACCAGGGCATCTCACATTGGTGTATAAACCTGGATGCTATGACACCTCTCTTTCCTCTTTAATTTTTTTAATTTTTTTTTTTTTAAATATATTTTTGTTTTTCATTTCATGATGAATATCTCTTAAAAGGCTGACCATTTCAGACCCAACTGTGAAGTCTTTGGCTCTGAGGGCAACCTGCTCCAATGGAGTAGGAGGAAATAGTCCAAGTTTGGAATAAGTACACTGATTATATTGTACCTTTGTGATTGGTACCAAAAACCAAAACCGGTTGAGTAGACCTGTGCCATTGAGTAAGACTTTGTTAGCCTGGATTATGAGCCATGTTTCTCTTGAAAGACAAATCAGCAGCAAAACATGATTTGAGCCATCAGCTAACATGTCGATCCTAAAAAACAAAACAAAAGACTCAGCAAGTAGAGTTGTACATAGATGTTATATATATGTATGATAATATGTATGTATGATGTGTAATAATATTTTAATGACATATAATTCATTATAATTCATTAGATATATAAAAAAATATATGTTATAAAATGTATGTGGAAAGCTAAAATAAATATGCAAAAAGACATGAGAAGCTTTTGAGACTGTGTGGAAAGGAGGATTCTGTAAAATAATCTGAAGCAGAAAATGCATGTTAAGTATTTATAAAGATGTATTCGTTTGTAAGACAGTATCTGTAACAGTTTAAAAATGAAGTAAAATCAAGGAAAGGAGGAATAGCAGGAATCCCTGCAGAAAGAGAATTGTTGTAGTTGAATCTAGGAATTTTCAAGCTGCCCTGCTTAAGCCAAAGGGCACAAATAAAGTTCTATACTGACATTTTACAGAATTCCTACAGGAATGCTCATTAAAAAAAAAAAAAAGATGGTGATTCTGACACAGTAGAACCATGTTAATCTGCCCTGTGAGAAAAGATTCCTGAAGGAAGCTGGAAATGACAAAGATCTTAATTTGAAGGCAGGAAAATCCTGAACTTCTGTGACCGAGGCACAGGGAACTCAGCACTTTTTAAAACCATTTTGGTGTTAAAGATATGGATGATTTATTGCCATTGTTAGAAGTAAGGAAACTTTAATCTTCTGGGATACCAGATCGGTATTTCCGATTTAATCAAAACAAACATATAGAAATAAGGTTATGTCTCTGCAATATATTTGTTTGACGCTATCTTTATGGTGTTTGAAGCTGCAGTTTTTATTTTACTTCTTACATCTTGAAAGTGTTTCAATACTTTTGTACAGCCTTTTTTTTTTTTTTTTTTTTTTTTTTTTTTTTTTTTTTTTTTTTTTTGCATCTACAAAGCTCTGTTTCCCAAGTGCTGATCATCATGAATAATCTATCTTGTGACAGGACACGATCCAAGGCTTAACTGAAGCAAGGGGTGCGTTTGTGTGGACTTTGGCTCCAACTGAGGCAGTCTCAAGGTATTGCAAAACTGATCCTCCAGCAAGCACTTCAATAGAAGCCTGAAACTAAGAGAAAAAATAAGTGATTTGCTATCTTTCCTCAGGCAGGACAATTTTATTTACTCAACAAAAAGTGATTTGAACGAGACTTTCCATAAAACTTGATATTAATGTCAGGTTTATAACAATGTCTCATAAATTTTATCAAACCTTAGATACAAACAGGAGCTGTTGGTCATTTCTATTCTTAGAGCACAAAATGATATTCTGCTTTAATTGTATCACTTCTTAAATAGGTAGTTTCATAAATATAATTCACCAGACTCATAAGGCTAAGTGTGGTTCAAGAAGGTCTGAATGCATCGTTTGCATACAGGTAGGTTTTCATAGTTCCTTTTTCATAGAATCATAGAGTCACCAAGGTGGGAAAAGATCTGTAAGATCATCCAGTCCAACCATTCATCTGTAACCAGTATTTCCCACTTAACCATATCTCTCAATGCAACATTTACACATTTCTTGAACACCTCCAGGGTCAGTGATTGGCACCTCTCTGGTGGTGATTTTCGTTTAACCATTTTCTTTGAAAGAAAAGCAAAAGTGAGTGCATTGTATTTAGCTGAAAGGTCTGTGTCTGGAATAGCTGATTAACCAGTCAGTATTTTCCACGGAAGGACCTGACGGTCCCAAAACTGATGATTGAAAGCAAATACAGCAAGTGACTTTCTTCCTTAGCTCTGTGGTTTCTTTGTTGGCTGTTCTGTGCCTGTTTGTTCTCTTTCTCCATGCTCATGTTCTTTTTTTCTCCACATTCTTCATCCTCTGTCCTAAAAATGTGAATCTCATGCTCTGATTCTCTCTCAAATATTCTGTTCAGCATTACCATATGTAACTCCCTCTCTAAATTAGTTTATTTAAGGGGCTTTGCAGACTCTGTTTTTGGAGGGGAGGAATTGTATGCCTGCTTTATCGATGTAGAGATGTAGACTTTTTGAGAATGCTTAATTCTTTCCTTTATCTGAAAGCAAAGCAATCATTACACAGCAGTGTCAATGGAAGAACTGTGATGGAAGAAAAAAAAAAAAAAAGTTAAAAGTGAAAAGGAGATTAATAAGCGATAAGAATATTTAAAACTTGCGTAGAGATTGTTTCTTTTTTAATGGAAGATATGTAGTATACATTTCCAATACCTCAAACTCAGCTTCTGAGAGCTGTTTTTAGATTCTTTAGGCTGTTTGAGTCTCTATTATGCAAAGGTCACAAACTGATAAAATCTTGTGTAGTGAAAATTATATGTGAATATGAAATGGTAAATGATACCTAATAGTTGTCATTAAGGCCTGTTTTTTCCACTTTTTTTCAGTCTATGGAGAAACGGAAATAACAGCTATGTCGAAGTTATTTTGTTTTATAGTGTCTGTTAGAAAAGTTCTAGCAAATTGCTTTTTATTCCTTCTTTTCGTTCTGTAGATTAATTACATTGAAATAGAAAAAGAATATATCTAACTGATCAGTAGACGGAAATTTTCTGTATCATAAAAGCAAAGCCTGATCTGATTTGAGCTGGTTGGCTGATTCCTGTTACGGAATGTCTTCTGTGCACAGTGATTTGATTTGCATACAAATGCGATGTTTTCCTGCATGTGAAAACTGTCAGCTAAATTCTAAATATAGACCTCATTTCTAGTATTTTGAAAGGAGCAATTCTGTGCTTAATGTGATATCTATACTTGGTTGCTGTAGAGTACTGTGCTCAAGTTTAGTATTATTTTCAGCTGTCAGAGATATTGCTCTAAAATCCTTTATTTCAATATTTCACCCAAAATATCATCCATGGGAAGTGGTTTTAACTGGTTTACCTATGTGCTTTCTATAAGTTTATTACATCATGACTGTTACTTACAGGCTAAAATTCTTGGTGTTACAAGAAACCTTAATGGAGAACAGACAGGCCATTCTTTGAAGATGTTCATTGTCCTCAATGTAGCCGTTTTCTATTTTTAAATCCACACAGTTACCATTTTGTATTTATTTCAGAACAATATCAATTCATGTATAAGACCTTCAGAACTGCAGTTTTTAAGCAAACTATAATCTCAGGCTACAGAGTGTACTGAATACAACCTCAAAACTTTATGGTTTTGTACAGAATTAAACTGTTTTCTTTTTTAAGCCACCGTGGATAGGCTTGTATTCTTCAATCAATGTCTTTGTTACTGTGCCTTTACCATGGGTAGATTGGATCTGCTTATGTGCTGCTGCTTTTATATGTAAGAACTGCTGCTATTGCTCGCAAGCGCTCATGAAGTGAGTAGTGCACAATTTGAAGAGTCATGCTGTAGGAGCCATTTAGAACATGTAAGTCTTTTTGGAAAAAAATCCAGTACAAAATCTACAAGTTTGAAGAGAATGAACTCTGAATGTTGTAGGAAGATAAAACAAGGCATTTGCTGCTTGTGGATTATTTCCTAATTTTTATTCACAATGTTGAAATATTTATGAAGTATTCTTTCTAAAATCTAGGTAACTGAGAACTTTTATAACAGGCCAATAATCTCACTGAATTTTCTCCACCAATATGTCTTACTAATGCTTACGTAAGGCATCTTAATGGTTGGCTTACTGTAAAATCTTGCTTTTGACATTTTAACTAATGCTTGCTGAGTACAAATCTAAGTAATTTGGGTAATTTATTGTTTTTGGTTACACAAAATCAACATTTCTCATAATAATACTCTTGAACAATTCTCTTCTTATGTAGAGAGATCTGAATTTGTAACTTATACTGTGCATACTTTTCCTAGATTGTCTAATACACTGGATACGATTTTATTTTTTGAAATGAGAAGATATGGCATACATATATCATAGTTCAGCAATCACTTCTTTTATTAAGTTCAAAATTGTTCAGCATGCAGCCTAGATTAATGCATGTTTATGTTGTGCAAATGAGTCACTAAATTCTTTACCATATAAATCCCTTGTGTGATATTTAAGACAGTGGTTCACACTTTTCTACTACCTCAACAACAATTTCATTTCAGTTTCCAATTCTGAACTGATTCCACACTGATGATTCATCATTGCTGGATTTACTACTTTGCTTAAAATTCTCATGCTGGGGAACATCGTCGATTTGCATGAGCTTGTATTTTGACCTGTGGTTTATGTCCCAGTATTGCTATTGCTGCATTGCTTTAGGTGTGAACCTGAGGACTAGAAAGGCCTCAACTAGGGAAAAAACGTTCATATGCTTATTTACACGGCCTGCTCATCTTTCTGCTTCTGTTTTTTAACTTGCAGAAATGGGATTGATTGCACTTAACCTATCTCAAACTTTTTTCTTTTTTTTTTTTTTAAATAGCACTGTATTAGAAAATTGAGAATGAAAAGACAACATTTAATCTATTTGGCTTTTTAATGTATATTCATAGAAGCTATGCAGACATGACTTTGTTAGGAAGCCTTCAATTATGCACATTATGTTTAAGTACAAATGAGGCTTAGCATAATCATCTAGTGGCATATATAGACAGCTCACATCACAACACAGAGCTCTAAAAACACCTCTGTTCTCTAATGTTGTAAAATGCAGTAACAAATATGTTTCCCGTTGTTGCTTCTGCATTGGAGGCATTTGCAAATTTGGAACAAAAATCTTCTTTAGGACTTGATCCAAAGCAGATAACATATTGTAATGTTCCTTTAAAAAAAACAAAACCTTTTATAACACGGTTGCCAAGTTTGAGAAAGAGCCCAGTTAAACCTATGTAAGTCCTCTCTCATATATCATTAGAGATTTTCCATTCAAAATCTCCCCATTAATGTTATTTATGGACCATTCAAAGCAATATTATTTTATGTTTAGGAGAAATAAAACTTTGGGGATTAAATATTTTACTTGTCAGTGTTCATTCCAGTAAATGTATTTTTCCCCAGCTAAATCCCAGAGTTCTTAAGATAATAGCTTGCATTTGTAAATACTTGTATCTGTGACCCTGATCTCTCTTTTCTCATCAAAAATTGAAATAATTATATTTCACAGATAGGTCAGCCAGGCAACCTTTGCCACATTGTCCCATCAGTTCTGTTTAGGTTTTGCTATAGCTTGAGGCTGACTTTTTTTTTTTAAATAGTAAAATCAAGAGTGCAGCTATGTAGAATTGATTCCCTTTGGCAAATGCTGGCTATGAATTCATTAAAGCAAGGATGATTTTGGTCCAGTCTTGATCAAGTCCTTTTGGAGCATACATTGACCAGTGGGTGGACTGATGGTTTTGAACACAACTTCTGCTGCTCTTCACGGATTATGGAGTAACAGAATCAAGGACTCATCATACAGCTCTGTGTTTTTGTAGGGAAAATCATTTCTTCCACTCCCAGCCCGTTCAGGTACTGGCATCTTTGTGTGGGACTGAGGGAGTGGCATTTTTGGCTGTAATACTCTGTGATATATAACGATTTTATATCTCATTCCGAGGCTTTTTGAACAGAAATGTGTGTGTTTGTGGTGGGCCATGAATAACCAACTCTGTGTATCTGATGTACATCAAACTTACTGCAATGCATGATGTAGACTTTGCAGCGTGAATCCATGGTCCTGGTGAGTCCATCAAATCCAGCCTGTGCTGAATCTGTTACACTGCTGTGCGGGTTGGTTTTGGTGTAGCAAAGAAACGTAGAACACCTGATGCATGCCGCACTCCTTGAATGTTGCTGGTTCCCTGTGCCTGAGCCATGGTGTTGGCCTGTATGTGGGCAGTGATGGCTTTTCCTTTTTTTTTTTAATGACCGAGTCTGACAGCCAACAGCCTGCACTTCAGACCAGCTTGCCAGACATCTGCAAGCCCGAAGCAAATATCTGAAGTTCCCTGTGTGGCAAGAGGCTTCATCCCAGGAAGCTCAGGCGTAAGGTAGCCCCGTTCCACAGATCAGTTCTACTAAGAAGCGATCAGAAGATCAGTATGTTTTCTAAATGCTTACTGCCTATCTCATTGTTACCTGTGACTGTGTGGAGTACTAGACTGCACAGGGTGATTCGTACAAGAGCTTTTGGAACAAATGCACTTCTAACATAAGGGCAAAATCATTTTTGGCAGCAGGAACTTCAAGTTGTGTTTCTCTATTGCTGCTATACTTAATGCACTTGTCCACAGCTAGGCTTGTAGAATTGTTTGCATCTTAGTCAATGTAAATTATTATTAGAACCTTAGTTCTCATTCTCAGTGTTTTTAAATGAAGCGGAAAGTTCTTCAGACTTATACCAAAACCACAGAACAGACTGTGGAAACAAGAAGTGGTTCAAATCATAGCTCAGGAGAAAAAATTGTTATTCTGCATTAGTTCCTTGTATTCTTAAAAGGCTGTCTGTAGTGGAGGCTGCTTCTCAGCTACCTGATCTGCAAACCTGCGGGTCAGCGAAGGACCATGGTGCAGTGCCATCAAGCAGGATCTAGCTGAAACACAGTGGTAGGAGACAGTGGACTGGCTTTTCTCCTACAGGAGAAAATCGGAAATGTGTTATCCCAGACTGGAAAGAATATCTGACCAGCAGCTATTTGATGGAAAGACCTTATGCAGGCAATGAGCCACCAATTTCAGGCTTTGTTTCTTGTCCATATACAGTATGACACATTTATCAAACAACAAGCAATGACCAGGTCAGAAAATTGTTTTCAAGTCACATGCAAGCAAAGGAAGAAGGCCATTTCTGACTGATACCCATAATTAATCAGGCGATACAAAACCCAGCAGGTTGTGAGTTGCTTCACTGATGTGAAGTAGAATTGTGGTGGTGCACTGTTCAGGGACAGACAAGAATAAATTCTAGATTGATTTAGTATGCAGGTTGCCAGGAAGAAAGATTGTTCTTGAGCTGAATAAGGATATTTCATCTGTTAAGTTACTATAAATAAGGCATTTTTCTTGTTGCATACTGTGAATGTATTTAGCATTGTGATATATTTGTGTTGCCGTGGCAACGCAGTAGTGTTATTTTGGTTGTCCTAGGAAACACAGAAACAACACCTGATAGTGGCTGTCATACCCATTTGGATGGACAGATGATTGTTTTCTCTTATGTTCATCAAAAAGTCTTCCATCCCCTACTGTACCTGAAATAACAGAGGTTCTTGTGATCATTATCTTTAAGTAGCCATTCACACAAAAGGGGCCAGGCACTATGTGCATGGAAATATTCAGCCTTTCTGGTAAGGGCTTTCTGTTCAGTGGCAGTGTTCCAGCAAGTCACTTTTGCCCTTGCTTAACATCAAACTTGTGAGAGGTCCCACTGAAATGGATGGGGTTGCTCATGTGCTTAGAGTTAACTATATGTGTAAGTGCTTTGCTGGATCGATGCCGAACGACAAGTAAATGACCAGCCTTTGGTTTGGGACAAGCTTTTGAAAACTTGAGAGAATTTGTGGCTATCGATTTTGTTACTGAGAATCTATGGGCTGTTTGTGGGTTTCCGTGTTTACAGCAATTCAGTCATTAAGGAAAGTTTTATTGTTTGGGGAAAAAAGGTTGGAGAGGCAGCTGAAGGAGAACTGAGTGCTTTACCATGGGAAGGAATGTGTGTGTTTGTGGGGTTGTTGTGGTTGTTTGCTGGGTGCTTTAACAAATGTTCAGCTTCTGTCTCCAGGCTATCCATCACCATTATGTTATTTTATTACTAATGAAGCCACATTTTTAAATTCTAGCTTTTTGACCATGCATGTGGCTGTAGACAGAAACTTGATTTTTCCATGTGCCTCTGTAAGGTCTGATTTCACAGAATGCTATAGCTGAATAATTAAAGTTTTCATAAAGAAAGTTGTATTCATTTTATAATACTGCTTGCAAATGACAAATATGTAAATATCTTTTCAATAAGTTCAAGTTCATGCTCTATTAAGTATAGTTAGAAAAAAAATTTTTTTTAGAATGCAGTTTGTGTCTAATATACTCTTGCTCATATATCCATGCATATTTACTTGTAGTCATTCTCTTATGACCATATTTGAATGCCTGTAGCAAAAGCAAAGCATATAAAAATATGTTTAGTCTGTATTTTTACATGGACTAAAATTCCTGGAAGGAAAAAGTTGATACGTTCAAGCATTAGTCCAGTGTAATGATAAATTTTGATTCCCTATAGATTGCTTAGTGCTGAAAGAAAAAATACCCTGGAATCCTGTTGGCCTTTTTCCCAAAGGGCCTGACCACATTTACTCCTAGTTTCTGGCTTCATACAGGACTGTCAGTGAGAATAACTGCTCTTTATTCTGTATAAATCCTTGCGATTTACCCAAAGAGCAGTGCACGGCTGTGAGACAGAGGCAGGCAGGGAGGACAAAGGAGCAAAGAGGAGTGACTGGACTTGTACTTCAAGAAATGGTTCCTTTTTTTTTCTGGAAGTGGCTTTGTATTTTTTTAGTATTCCTTACTCCACAGCTATTGTGTGGGTTTTTGGTTTTTTTGTTTGTTTGTTTGTTTTTTCATTCTCTAAGACGAGTAGTGTATAAAACAGAAGACAGACTATGCAATAGCCTAAGTTTAATGTTTGAAAAGAATGTGTCTGTGAAAGTGTGTTTTTTAATTGAAATGATGTTCAACAGGGGCTTAATTCAGGTAAAGAGGCTGATAGGGAAGAAAAAAGAAAGCTTTGCATGGATGCAGTAAATAAGCCCTGGAATTTTTACATGTTTTATTTGCTGGAGAAAGGGCATAGTTGTCTAATTCTTCAGAGATGGCTTGGGTGTGGTGGACATTTCTGGCTCCAATCTCGGTGGATGCAGCGTTGGGTGTCAATAGCACGCAGAGCAGCACATCTGCATTTTCTGGCTGGGGTTAGTTTATTTCATTGCTACATCCGTTTGAGGGGAGTAGAGAGAGAGTGAATCTGCTCCTTAGGGGAGGAAATCCAATGAAATGCTTGTGTCGGAGTTGTTCTGTGCTCAGTGCCTAAAGTACATAACGCTCGAAGCATATAATTGAGCGCTGACTTCAGTTCTCTTCCGTATTAAATTAATTTATGTAGGTTTCTACAATAGTGCATTTTAATTTTATGGTGTGAGAGTGAGAAAGTAGTCTTCAGAGTAAAAGTGAAGGCATTCAGCAAAACCTGAGAAGACGTGTGATGCTCTCCTACCTCTCTGGCTGTCCAAGGATGCAGTGCAGGGGCTGTTGAGCCTTGGTGCTGGTGCTTCCTGCAGAGACAGGGGACCTGCCAGGGAATGATTCAGACCACCTGAAGCAAGGGCTGAGTTCGCTCCCGGGGCTGTCAGGAGCCTAGCTTCCTAATGTGTAAGCACTTCTGCAGATGCCTATAGGAAGTATGGAGTCCTCTAATATTTCTGAGCCGAAGGCCTTGAGTTTGCAACTGGTGGACCTATGAATGTGTAGTAAATCAGCACAGATAAGCATCAGGTTTAGTACTGGATTATGTTTGCTTGTGTGTTTGTGTCTAGTTTACCCCTAGAGCTAAATTTATTGTTGGGTTTATCATGCAGAGACATTAGTGGAAATCCTGAGGACACAGAAGTTATGGGCATTATTTCTGCTGACCTAATGCCAGGGCATATAAATGACGGGGCTTCAATCTGTGCTTCACTTATATGGAGGTTAAGCTAATCTCCTGTAGACTTCAAGGAGCATGAGCTCTCATATCCATAGAGAGTCGTCATTCTGTTTTCCCTCTTGGCCTTCTCCAGTAACTTTTCTGACTTTTTTGTTCTCTCTTTTATAGCTTAACATCTTTACTGTGCTATCCCACAGAATGCCTAGCACTTTCAGTTTCTCAAACACAGAAGACCTGCCTTTGTCATTCAAATCTCCTTGAAACAACTTTCTTTTCTGCAAAACTTTCCCAGCCAAACTTTTCGGCTGTGCTGTGATGCTCCCACTGCTTTTCTTTTCTTGAATATTTTCTAGTAATGAGATATGACAGTAATTTCAATTTGAATATTTCAAGGCATAAATCTTTATCTTGCATCTTCCTGAAATATGAGATGCGGTTACATTTGTTTGTTTGTTTGTTTTATTTTTATTTTATAATTTTCACCAAAACCAGTTCCCAGTATTGAATCATAGCAAAAAAATGAGCACGTTATCTGTGAAGAAATATTATTCTAATACAGGATGAATTCCCGCTGCAATCAAAGGAAATATTTATTGTGTTATGTTGGCATGAAACAAGATAAAAAGATTGTATGATCTATGATTATAATAATAATTATAGATGTAGTCAAAAATACCATTTGATATTATAAGACCTGATCCTATGTTTGACAGCTCTTTTTCTATTCATTTTTAGGCACTTGATGGAGGATGAAAGTATTGGCTAATCAAAACAAGGTCAAGAAGAAAGACCCATGAAGTATAAGAAGAAGGAAGAAGATATTTAGTTCGTAATAATGAGGTAAGATTAAATTACACAAAAATTCAGTGATGATGAAGGTACTTCTTGAAATAACACAGCTGTCCAAGCAGAACAATGCATATTCCTTTCAGTGGTCAATACTATTGCTGTAATTGCTTCAACAAAACATTTTGTAGCGCAAAAGAAACCTTGCCCCTGTATTTCAAAGTCAGTACAAACACTCTGGGTGAAGTTCTGGCCCCATTAAAGTCAGTGGCGAAACTTTCACTTGCTTACGTAAGCCTATGATTTTTCCCTCTCTAAAATTTTGCATTTGTTTTTCTTTTCAACTGGATGACAAAGATTTAAAAACTAAAAACAAGAAATATTCCATTTTTTAATGGAAAACCAAAATGTGAAAATTGAGTTGCTGCTTAGAAGGTTCAGTTCAGAAAAGTTTGGTACTCCTATTTTATTCACCAAAATTACTGTAAATCTACATCATACTTAAATGCACGCTGGTATTTTCTTTGGCTTCATGAAAAGGTGTGCTTCCTTTGTGGATGTGTATTCATCCTTGAAGTAGTGAAAATGAACAGTGCCTCTTGGGTAACCAATTTGAAATGAACTGAATTTGATCTTAGTCCCTTGCATGGTTTTTCTCATCCCTGTTTCTTTCTGCACTGCCAAGTAGTGATCCAGTAGGAGTTGACTTGTAGAACAGTGGTGCTGAGGACCAGTTTTTAGACAGTGAGAAGTTACTTTAGGCAAGCTCCAATTTGCTCCTATTGACTTACTGCCCATTAGCAGCTGGAGCACATCTGCTGCTTTGGCTTCATCCAGAAGGAGTCCAGTTTGCATATTCTGAGGTTGTTCTTGGATATGAACTGAAGCATGGTAAGTGCTTCAAAAGCTTGCTCTTGATCCAGACTGCATAATGTATGTGTGTATGAAGACTAAGCAGACACACCTCTTGTTGCCATAGAAAAATTTTCTTTACTTAGAACTTTCCTTTGCTTCTGTCTTGTCTTTCTTTCTCAATTAAATTACAGTCCTCTTGTGCTGTAATATTTTCTCTTTCCTGCATAATTCCATCCTCGGTCTTTTCTCAATCCATTTGGGCTAGTGCTATATCCTTTATTTTAAAGCAAGACAAGAGGCTTTCTTTGGCATATGGCAGGAGATATATCATCTATTACATCATAGTCAATCATGCTAACAAATATTTCCAGTCTGTAAATTAGTCTTCTTTATTATGGTCATTAGAAGAAGCATCTATCTTCTTCTCATATATTCACTGTTTTTTGCGATGATGTTGATGACCATTAAAGTATACTGGACCTCAGATATTACAGAGATGAAACAATAAGTTGACTTGCACTTATGAGGGTAGGCTTGCTAGGTAAACAAATACGAAGAGAACAGCCTAAAGTTGTGTTGAGTACTTATCAAAATTTATATGGTTAGAATAGTCTATAGTTTATTAAACATCAGTTCTGTTTAAGTAGTTCATATGTTCTAAAGGTGAGCACAATACAGTGCAAAAAGCAAGTATTCAATGAACTTCAATGGAGGTAAGCAAAGAGACAAGTTAAAATAAAGGAAAACACTAACATTTGCACAGACAAAAGCGAAGTGCTGTGATTTATGATCAGAGAATATTGAAAATACTTTAGGAAAGAGACATTGCTGAAAGATAATTTGAGTAAATCGATAGACACCGGTATCTGATGCCTGAGACTGAGAGGAGAGCTGCAAATTGTTTTCAAGTTTTCTTTGACTATTGCTGTCTTCTGCAAGCTTGTGTTGTCTTCTATTCTTCCCACAAATTGCACAAATAGTTTGTAAACTAAGAATTTCCTCACCCAAGAGAGAAGAAACTTGAAATTATTTAAAATGAAGAAGAGCCTGAATGAATTAGCAGTGATAAGCTTAAGGTACAGTACTTGCAGATGAGTTTAACAGTTGGACTACTTAACAGCACTGACATGTATTTATAGCAAGGCAGCTAAAGGCACATCACCTGGGGATTTAATAGGTTTTTACTCATAGAAGTTTGCATTGACAATAATTTGGCCTGGATCAAGTATTTCTTTTACAGCTAATACAATGAGTAACTCATTAGAGTGACAATGAGCAGGCTTCTTAATTGGAGAGAAAGTTCAGAATGTGGCAATGTGTGCAAAGGCACAACTCTGCCATCCTCCTCATCTCAGGATATATCCTTACTGCTCTTGTAGTACCTTACCACGCATCACTATGCTGCCAGGAAGCAACTATTAGCTTATCATTATAACCAAAATTGATACGGGATGAGAATAAACTATACACCGGGGGACTCATTATTTGTCTTCCAGATGCAGGGGGTGAAGAATATATGGGAGTAACTGTTTGCCTTACAATAGTAGTATTCTAATGGCCACAATCCAGGCCCTGACTAATATCTTTGAAATGCTGAGGACAGAAGTTAAACAGGCATCTAGATCCCGGACCTCGCTAGGGAACCACTAATTAGCACATGGAGGGCGAAAAGTGAGGGAAGCACTGAAACTTGAAACCAGGCCAAGAGAATAAAACCCACAGGGCTTGTGGCTATTGCAGGTAATAACAAAGGGACCGTGTCTATAGAAGGGCGAAGGAGAGAGTCCAGGGAAGGGTAAATCAAGAAACCAGAAGATCTGAGGAGGCAGATTGCAATCTGGCAGGAGAGGGTTCTGCTGCATGTTTTGGTCATGACTAAGGGAAGGCACAGTCACCGAGTGATGGAGCCACACGAAGACTTGCCTCGGTCTTTGCTGCATAAGAACGTGCGGAGGAATGACTGTTGGTGCAAGGGGAAGCCATGGAAAGCCATGAGTGCCTGTCCAGAAATCCAGTGGGTAAGAACGTTGCAAAACCTGACAAACACTGTTGGGAGCTTGTTTAATAGCTTTGCTGAAGGAGATTTTCCAGATTTCCACAATGCTGTGTTCTTCTCATACTGTCTAATTTGTCATTGTGAATCTTTCTTTCTTTCTTTCTTTTTTTTTTTTTTAACTTGTAAACATCTGAACACAGAACAGAAATTTCTCCAACTACACACGACTCTGCTGACTTTGTAGGCAAAAGCTCTCAATTTTGGTGTAATCAGTTTAAAAATTATGTTGAGCATAAAAATGTGGGAGTTTGAGACAAACGGGTGTCCGGGTTGTGTTCTATTTTCTGGATTTATAAAAAGCTAAATTTTGTAGGTGTACTATCTGAACAATAAGGAGAAATTCAAAGGAAAAAAAAAAGTTAGAAATAGAAGCATCTTATTAGGCTATGACAAAGAATTACAGGCTCGTCCGAGAGTATAAATGTCTAACACATATAAGTCAAATGGCTAATGAGATAAAGCTTCTATGTTGTGAGACCGTGGTAATTTCTATCAAAGTTCAGATTGAAAAAAGCATCTCATCACCCCCAGAAGCCCATGGAAAGGCTGCTTTTCTTCTTGCAGAGATTTGATTTTGTGTTATTTAAGAGACACCAACCAAAGCCAGGCCTGGTTTGCTGGACGCTGTAATACTGGTACAGTAAGAGAGAATCTCCATCATGAAAAGATGTGATATAAATACACAAAATGCAAAGGAAATGGAGAGAGGTAGAACGTAATTATCAATGTTGTGATGAAAGATGACACTCTGATTCTCTATTTTTGGCAGAGGATTGTTACTTTGGGAATAGAAGAAAAAGGAGAAATCTATGGAAAACAGAAAAGGGGAGGAGAGGAAGATAAGGACAGCTGGGGGGTGAAGCAGAGGTGAAGGGACAGGGAAGTGAGGGCAGAACAAGCTTGGATCAGAGGAAATCACCTCTGACTTTTGCCTTTGGGATGTCTGAGTGCCTGTATTCATGCTGCAAGGCAGGGGAACGGGCTCTGTCTGACCCCTCAGGAAGCTGTTCTCACTGCTTGAGAGAGCAAGATGGAAGCTTTTAAGCGTAAGGAAGAAAAAGTTTGTTGCATTTGAGTAAATGGAGTTGCATGGTGTGCAGGGTTTATAAGCACTGCAAAAGTAAGTAGACTCTTTTTCTATGCAGTGCACTAGAAGTTTCTTGCTAGGATTTTTTGCTGAAAGTTTGTTTGCTAATGTTGCGAAGGATACAAGTGTTGGAACTGAAACAAGTATTCCAGCAGTCATAAGAAGAACTTATTTAATGAAAATTACTGAAAAGTTTATCAGAAAATGCAGGAAAGATGAGAAGAAGTCAACATCTCTAAAGATCTTGCCGGATTTGTCTTTTTTTACCTATTATTACACAAATGACAAATTAAAAATGTCCTACACTGCAAAGCTGGCAGCTTAGGACTTCTGAATATATATCCCTACATTTAGATTCTTTCTTCCTAGCAAAAGTTCATCGTGTAGGAAAGAATACAGGGAATTTTGTTTATTTTCCTACAATTATAAATTCAATTTGATTATCATAATCACTGTAATATGATCTTATTCAGAGGCAAGATTAGTTCAACTTACTGCATATATAGGGAAAACTGCAGTAGTTGTGTTTGGTACACAACGTTACATGAATTTAGAGATTAGAGACTTTTCAGTAAGATCTGAATACAAATATTTGATTGCTGGATACGTAGCTTTAGCTTATGGCTAAGAACCTGCCTTGTCTGAGAATTGCTAAGAAATAGAAATATTTCTCTTCCTGCTATGAGTTGTCTTGAACATTCAAAAGAAATGTTTTTATATTATGTAAAGTGGCCGTCTTTCCCTGTCTAAACGCAGTCTCCTATTACTTACTGTTCATGCAGATTTTAATCCAGCACTTATCCCAGAACACTATGCTCAGTGAGTAAACACCTGCAAACAGAAAATAGTAGATGGGCAGATACAATCTGACTTCCTAGGAGATTCCTGTCAGCAGTCTTCCCTGTTCGAAAGTCTGAGCCTCCCTTTCCTTGCAACCACAAAAAAGCCAAGCACTGGGAAGAAGACTGTCCTGTGGCAAAGCAACTGTTTAAAAACTAATTTTTAGATTTTAAAGCACCACATCTCCTTGAGGGTTGCACTGTGTTGGCTGTAAACTATGTCACACAATCTTTCTGAGCATGGACATATCATGCTCCTGAGAGCCTGGTTGGGAGTTTTCATAGAATCATAGAATATCCTGAGTTGGAAGGGATCCACAAGGAACATTATGTCCAACTCCTGGCTCTGCAGAGGAGAATTGGTAGGAGAAACCACTAAATTTAAAACCTTATTGCTGAGAGCAGTGTCTAGATGCCCCTGAACTCTGTCAGCTTGGGATTGTGACCGCTTCCCTGGCACTCAAATTTGTACACTATTTTTAGGAAGAGTGTGGCAGCACATGCTCTTTTCCTTTCCTGAGGAGACCCCTCCTCAGGGGCCATGCCGTGGCCGTGCCTTGCCACCTCACTTGGTGATGTTTGTGGCCCCAGCTTATGTTGCTGCACTGGAGTGCAAAGAGCCACACTGGAGGCACCTGTCGGAAGGAAAGAAAGAATGCATCTCTCTAGCACATTTCCGCCTTGGGCCTCATTATAGAAAAACAAGGGCTGCCAGTTGGACCAAAGTTAAGCAAAGCTGGAAACTCTGCTTCTCTGGGAAGAAGTCCAAGACCACCAACCATCTCGAGGACAGAGTATTTTGCCGTCACATCATCAGGACAAGCTGGAGTCCCCTTGGTCATGGCTGGACTTGGGCCAGGGTTCTTCAGGTGATAGGTCAGAGGATTTAAAATTGTCTTGTCACAGTGTCCTGTTCTTCCCCAATCCCAATTAATGGCCTTGTCTCAACCCTTCTCACAATCAGCTCCACCGCTGTAGCTGGCTGGCCAAAGCCTGCACCTGTCTTCGTCCCCCCTAGCAGGCTGTTTTTAATTCACAGCCCTGGAGTCATCCTTCCAATGGCTGGGGTTAGGTTGCTGCATTTTCCAGGCAATTATTAAAAAATGAGATTGAAAAATGAGTTTAGCATATGGCTGTCGTGCCTCATTTATTCATTTATTTTTTTAAAAAGCTAACTGGAAGGTCTATCTACTGCTTGTTTGCCTTGCGTATCTGAGAAATGGAATTTCAATTACCATGTTGCTTTAGGAGCAGTTCATAATCCCTGTGTACCCAAGTCCTCTGTTCTTCATGGGTCGGGAAGAGCAGATAATTGGAATTTTTGCAGTCATCAAAAGTGATGTCAAGTGTAAAGACAAGATTGTTGTACGTGGAAACACACAGCTGTAGAACCAGCCATCGTGCCTTTCTGGAAGGAGACTGCAGGACTTGTTTGCATCATCTTGCATGGATTTGCATGGTGTGTATCTTCTGAGATAGCTATAGCTTGATTGATATTCTTGCTGAAAAGTTAAAATTACTTCCCAGAGCTTTTAACAGCCTCACGTTTACACAGAATATGAGTTTTTTTCACTCTTGGCTTAGAACAGTATTTTTTTTAGCCTCTTTTTGATTTGCAAACCAGTTATTTTATTTTCAGCTGGCAACAGCCATGTTTTCTGTCTTAAGTTCCCCAGTCACAGGGGTTTCACGTACCTCAAAATGAAAACTGCTGTAGTGTGAGGCAGGACAGTGTTTTCCTTATGTTGTTTTTAAGGAATCATGAACAGAGTGTATCCCATCTGATATATTTGTTTGCAATTACATATGGTAGTAAAAATAGTAACGATAGTAGAGTTTTCATAGTGGACCACAGTGCTGTTATACTGAATGTTGTACAAACACGAAAGTAAAAGTCAGTCCCAGCACCAAAGATTTAGACTTCAAGTACGGATAAGTGACTGCAGATTAAGGAAGGGAATAGGTCAAACAAGGCAGTAAGTCCATTCTAGTGCTGCTGTCAGAGATGCTTGTGGATGCCCTGATTGTTTACAGGAGTCTCTTCCAGAAAGGATTAATTGAGAAGTGAAAATTTAGGCAGTATTTCACCCTCTCTTATTTCCTACTGTCCTCCACATACTGCTTAAACCCCTCGCTTCTATGCAGCACAGTTCATCTTCCCTGGCTTTACCCATTTGAAAGCTCAATATCTGGTGTAAAATAAGTGTCACTGCTCTACCTCTACTCAGTGGGGAAACAGAGACACGGAACAAACAGACATCTATAGCAGCAGCTTTACCGTGGGGCAGGTAAAGTATTTTCTTAGCACCTTTTGTCTCTGTGGCTAGTTTTGTTGGGACATCTAACTTTCATACAGTTAGAATTAGCTGAAAGGAATCCTGTGCCAGGTCTCCTCTTTGACTAAATCCCTTATTAGGTATCTATGCTTTTTGAAGCATTACAAATAATAATTGTGAAAATGCAGTTAAACTTCAAATTCCCAATCCACTAATAGAAATGAAACTAGTGTAATTAATCTGTTTGGAATTAATTGAGTTTAATTCATGTTCAGAAGTGTCAGAAAGATTTAATCTGTATCAAAAAAAGGTAGTGACAGATGTGCGGCCGTCTTGTACTTAGTCTTTTTGCTTTCATATTCTTTCATCCCCTCCTTTTAATTTGGTGGGGTTTGTTGTTGTTGTTGGTTGGTTTTCTTCTCTCTCAGCAGAACTCTGTTGTTTCACAGAGGACACCATGGTGCTCCAGATGCCAAAACTACTGCTTCTAGAGATAATGTATTTGACCCTGAAGTGACCAGGGTTGAACAGAAGTTGTGCCCCATTTCCCGTTGTCGGTGTTACCCATATAACAAAAACATTTCTGTGATGGGGACTTAGGCAAAGAGAACCAGATTCTACATTTTTTTCTATGTCCTGAGGAAATTTTCTAAGTATAAAGGCCTTAGTATTGTTATTTTGGACAAAAAAAAAAAAAAATAAAAAATGCAGCACAGGTTATGAACACGTTATTCGTATAAAATCTATTTTTATCTAGAGTTGACCTAACATGAAATGCTGTCAATACTACTTAGTCAATACTGTCAGTACTACTGAGTGTCTTCTCACCAAATGGAAAGTAGTGAAAGCAAATAATTTTAAGTCTTCTGCACAGATTTTCCTACCAGCTGTAGTTCTGATGATCTCTAAGCTGCCGCTTTTATCTGGGTGTATCCACAGGCAGCAGTCTAAATGTCAGCCATGCTGACACAAGTATTTAACTGATGATCATTTTAGCAGTTACCACGATTATCTCAAAGTGACGAGCAGTCTCACCGATTTCCCAAGACACAAAAGCCTCTGGTGCCTTCAGTGCAGATGTCAGAACCACCCATCAACTCTCCAGCTGTCCTTTAATGCTGATATGTGCTCCCAGCGAAAAGGACTGTAATGCAAAGACCGTTAAGGAGATCGAGATGCGGTTTTCCATGTTGAAGTACCTTAACAAAGAGAAACTAGTAGTTACTAGGTGTCCCCTTAATCTGGCAAAAAAAAAAAAGTCTAGATAAAAGCAAGTGGGGATAAGCCAGATGTGTTTAAGCAAGGATCAAGACACCTCCTGTCTTGGTGAGTTCAGACTGAGATTACCATGAGGAACTACTGTTAGAACTCACACACAAACTGTGCTGTAAGTGTATGCTCATGACTGTGTTTAGAATAGCTAAGTGGCTGAAATACAGTAGCTTTCCAAGCACAGAAACAGCACAATAACCTAAGATTGCCTGCTGATACTCAGAATTTTGAATTCTTGTATGAGGTTACCCTCTCACAGCTATCATTATATTATAGCACTTCATCTTCACAGTCATTTTCTTCCTCAAACAGCCTATAAACCCTCAACCCCCAGGCCCAAACCTCCTAACTTCTTGTGCAGCTCTTTTCCTGCAACTGTTCTCTCTGCTGATCTCCAAAGCCTTTTCATTTCTACAGAACATTTTCTGATTTTGCTTTTGTTTTTCAGGAGCGATGATTCATGCCTTGTGGTGACACAAGGGCACTGAATGATAACATTACACAAGTGCCACACTTCAGCCGTCCCACTGAATTCTATAGGACTTTCTGTCTATTGGATCACTGGTAAGTCAGGCTCCATACACTGAAAGCATTCATGTTTCACAGAGATGTAGGAAATGCTTGGGCTGTGCTTAAGGAAACAGGAATTTTAACATTTATTTCAACTTCTTCCAAAGTTCATCTCACATTTCTGTGGCCATTTGTGTAATCAATTTGTTAGTGCTCGCTAGAAATTAGAAAAAAAGGATCTGATTTTTCTTCTGTATTTCCTGTAATTACTTCTATTTAACAGAGGTGGAATTGATTCTGCAAACCCTAGCAGATTTTTTTATAAGCAAAAATGTGAAATGATATCCAAGAAGAGAATTATAATTGAAGTCCTGTAGGAAAATTACCTCCCTGTTTTGTGTTTAGGACATGTAAAAATTACTTTGGCATTTCCTTTTGCCAGCAGAGGAATCCATTAAATACAGTGAATCTCTTTGCTCTTGTCGAGAAGACAGTAATAGAGAAGATGACCCTTACTAAAGGTAAGACACAATTTAAGTAATGTTACGTTTTGCTACAATGTTTGCATGCAAAAAAAGATTTCTTCATGTGAGCTTATTTTTCTTTTTTTTACCTACTTTGAGAAGGATTTTCACCAGTGGTTATAATGACCTTCAAAACATAAATTATATGGCTAAGAGCTCAGATGTGATGGGAACTGCCTTTTCTGTTTGTTTTTTCTTTCCAAATAACTGCTTGTTTTCAAGTGATCATCACAGCACAGCCTAGGTGAACTTGTGTTGCTGTAAACCCTGAAAGTAATACAGCAGTGGACTGCTTACCTTGGTGATATTTTTAGTGTTGGTGTCATTCAGGCGTTCAGATGGATAATGCTACATACTAAAGCATCCACGTGCTTTTACTTTGAGTCGTTAGGATAGACTCTGGAAAATACAAAGCAAATGCTGAACAGTTGCACTCTGTCATGAGTCAATTTTAGTTTTCAGCATTAAACTTTAGAGGGAAATTTTCTTTTGATTTCATCTGGTTTTTGAAAGTGTGTTTATTGTATGCATAGCACAGTTAAACATCCTTTGAAACAGAAGAGTTGATGTTCCTTTGAGAGAATGAATGTTCATAAGGACTTTCTTTTATCGTCATCCGTTGCTCTGAAAAGCCATTTCTTACAACATCCATAACTGCTTGGGTAGAGAGAGAAGATGCTCTCCAAATTATTTGCAGGTGCATTTTTCTAAAGCTTTGGGAAGTCATTGGATTCATTAATGTGGCACATTCCAAACTTCCTTGCAAATTTCTTGCAGAACCTTGTCATTCATTATTTGTACGCATGTACATGTATTTTTATGACTGTTAAAAATCACTATAATGAAGGAAAGAGATTTAGAGATCTAGGCTTATAATTTCACTGAATTATTGAATGTTTGGTTAGTATTTGATTTAAAAGAAAAAAGCTTTTCAACCCTATAGAGTGAATGTTGATGAATAGCATATTCTCAGAAACAAATAGCTTGTAAGCAACAGAAATCAAGCATGTATATGCCGTAGCAATCACACAGCATTTCTGATTTGTTGACCACTGTTCAACCACCAAGTTTGATAACAGCAGCAAAGAATTACACTAGGTTTGCCAAGGTCTGAAATACTAAGATGTGTGTCAGGAAAACTTCTTGTGTAAATCCCCTACTACTCCTTTTTTAAATAGAATTTTCCTGAAAAGAAAAAAAAAGAAGAAAGAAAAAAAGTACATGCTTCTTAAAATGTTAACTTCCTCTAAAAGATTTCCTCCACTTCAGGAACCTGGCATGCAGCAAACCACTTCTAAATCAAGCTGCAAGCCGGTACTGTAGAAAAACAAAGAGTTTATTGGTACCAGACATTTGTAAATAAGTAATTGACACTCATGCTATAACAATGAGCAATTCCAAAAAAAACAGGGAGCTGCCAGGATAAACAAGTTTGCAATGAGATCCATCCAGTGCTGGATATCCATCGGGGTCAATCCCATCAGTGGTGGTCACAATAACAGCTCTGGGACCAGCTGGAGTTCTGCAGCGCAGCCGTCTCCTGCTTTTGTCTGCTCTTCCATTCAGATCCCTAGCCACGGGCAGGCTGCTAGCTGTGGCAGTGGTGTCTGCACAACGTTCTGAGGGCTGGTGACACATCCAAAGCCTTGTGAATAACATCAAACTGTAGGCACTCTTTGGTAGCCGTGAACATGTTAAAAATAGCATTAGAAAATAGGGCATCTGAGCAAAAAGGTTCTGTTCAATGCATAGCAAAACATTAATTTAAACGGGAGAGTACAGACCTTCTGAATTAACTTTCTGTCACTGTTGTTTCCTGCAGCTTCAGGTAGATGCTGTGCATCAGACTGGTGAGCAAGGTAAGAAAGCATAACAACTTTTCTTTCTTAGTTTGATCTTAAAACAGTCTTAATGACAGCTCTGAATTGAGTGAAACTCTGCCCAATGCAAAAAAAAAAAAAAAAAAAAAAAAAAAAAAAATCCCAACCAACTAAAAGAACTTGCATTCACTTTGTCATGGATTCAATATGAGGTTAGCTTTGTGCATTTATTTTACTTTCCCCAGCATGGATGGTTATTTTCAGAACGGCTTACCATTTTTTTTTTTAAATTGTTTTTAATGAAGTCTTACTGTCTATAAAACTCTCTTAGAGTGAATGATTTTTGAAAGCTTTAGCTTAGAATACCTGTGTTTCTGCTGGCTTTCAAGTTCAGGATGCCATTTTTTAAGTAAGTGACTTTCCTAGAAAGAAAGGGAACAGGAAGGGATGACAAAAAATTTTCTTTGATTGAATTTAACTTTCTGATTGGGGTGAGGATGCAGGTTTGTGAAATTAAGAACAGGCAGGCAGGTTCTTGACTAGGAAAAGTTGAGGAATGTCTTTTCCTCATCCTCTTGTTCTCCTGTTCAAGAAGGTTTATGTGTCTTGTTGTTTTTCTTTACTGTTTTTTTAAATTAAGACATAGAGCAGAGAGGTCAGAAAACAGAAGATGTGACGAATTCCAGTGAAATGTGTTTTAGCGTCAGATGCTGGGTGTACACTGTTGAAAATAAGTACATGAATCTATTTTAATAACTGCTTTAATTAAAAAAAAAGTTTTAAATTATAAATACTATGGATTGCAAACAACATAAGACAAAGCAAATTGTACAGTAACAGAGATGCGCCCACATACATATTGTATATCAAATATGCGCTGCTATGGAGTAGAAATCCATTGTTTTTGGAAAGTTAGTGAGTATTTCCAAATAGATGTTGCATTGCTGAGGCTATTCTAGGCTAATAGGAAGAGTATTTGAATTGTTCAGCAGTAATCTCTTCAGTACTTGTGTCATGACAGCAGATTTCTAAAATGTTACTAAGCCAAAGCCGTTCTTAATTCCTTTGATGAGTGCAACAGGGAGCGAGAGCAATTACAATTATCTCTAAATTTAGCTGTTCTTTTATTCTTAAACTGATGTATGTTTCCCCAAAATGTTAACAGAGTAGCTTCTAAACACTCAACATTCAGCCTTGCGAAACTGCTTGCATGCCATTCAGTTCAGCTATGTTGCTCAGTATTTGTGGTGTGCAATGAGCCGCCTGTGCCTATTGTTTTTGTTCCCAGATTAAATCTCTGAAGGCTTTGGCTGTCTCAATCTCCATTGAAGTCACTGGGATCTGAAGACACTCACAACTTTCTTAGTATGGTGCTGTTTGCTGTAAGTGTTAATATGGTCAAAGGAAGACTACCCACCAAAGACTGTAAGCAACAGTAGCAAAACCTTATTATTTTTTACAAACACTAATGCTACCTGGGGACCATTTCATTCTCCAAGTGTACATCTGTTTGAGCAAAGGATTCCCAGAAACAAGTAACAAGAATATTGTGACCATTGCTCAATAACCACAGTTTTTATTTGGCAATAGTTATTGAGACCTGGAAGGGTTTTCCTGGGCTCAAAACTTGGCTGTTTCTTGTAGTGATGTTTCCAGTTGGGTTGTATGGATTATTTCATGTTATTAGAGCTGAATACTACTTATCTACCATTTCATATTTGCTAGTGCTTTTATCTTGCCGCAATGTATTTGTATGCTGTAACGTACAGCAAAATGCCATTGTAATTTTAATGTTGGGTGTACCCACTGTGAGTCTCAGATTCGTATTGCTCTGGGGAATGTGTCTGAGCTCTTTCCTTTTTAAGCCCAGTTGAAGGAGTGCATCCAGATGCATTAGTCTCAAATCTTATACTCAAATGTTTAGGTGGAAATGAAGTGTGATCATTGTAACCTGGCCTTTATGTGTTTGACCGCAATTCAGCCTACGCGGTGCCATGAGACAAAGGGTGAGCGGATGCTCTTACCTCTACAGCCAAAGTACACACATCCTTCCAGAAAGAAAGAACTCATCTTCTGAAGCAGCAGGTAAATAAAAGAATATGGGTAAAAGATTTGTGGAGAAATGGGAAAGGACATTTAATATATTTAATCTTATTATACATTTTTCTACATTAAAAGTCAACAGGCTGCAAATATACTTTGCTACAAAGCTTTTTGTAAGAAATATCTCTATAAGAAAATACATCTCATTAAACATTTCCTGTAAATAAATTATCACACATAACTGTGTTTTGTAAGAGGAAAAGGGAGAGGGTCAAACTAATGATAAAAGCTCAAAATTGCTGAGCCCATTTCTGCGACCCCACAGCTCCATTTGGATTACACTTTCTTGTACACATAGTTGCAATGAAGGCAACAGAGCTCCTCTGCTGAGCATGTGCTGTCAGTGTAAATAACACAGATTTGGTTCCTGCGCTTTTTCAATATCTTGAAATTATGCTGTTTCTGAACCTTATTTCTATTTTAGGTACAAGAACTCCTTTGAAATAACCAAAGCGGAGCTGATAGGACTGTGAGACTGAAGTCTAACTGAGACTGTTAAAAAAACCCAGAACCCCTTATGGCAGTTAAAAAATAACTCCAGTAAGGTAAGAGACTTGTGAATTACTCTTAATTTTCTTTCCTTTCTCTTTTTTAGACTCTTTAGTCTAAAGGCAATGTATTCTTATTAGGAAATCTAAGCCTCAGTGGGTGCATAAGGTGTAACTTTAAAACAACCACTGGTAGAGATGTATCAGTGGAAAAAGTGTTTTAGGTACAGGATGACATGGTCTCAAAACTACGTATTGGTGTATATATGTTCAGAACTGATGAAACAGAAAAGTCTTGTGTGTTACAAAATGTGAAACTAAGTAAATTACAAATGGGTAATTATAGATTAGCAGTAGGTCAGTTATAGAACCGGACTTCTTAAAAGAAATATCAGACTCTTTATCAACATCTATACACAAGAATTACTTGTGAACAAGTAAAATGGACAGAAGTTTAAAAAGAACTGTGAGGAAAAAAAGGATAGTCTCCATTCTTCAACTTCTAACTGCTACACAAACAACACAGAGTTGTTTCCATAGTCCAGGTACTTCCAGAATTCCTGACAGAAAAATCCAGAGAAGATCCCTTTAGAAGAGATCGAGTTCATGTTAGATACATGCCAGAAACTGGTATGCTGCATCATCACAGGATGCATAATAAGTCTTTTGTGGCTGTAGCATATTTTCTTGCATTGTTTTCTGCAGGAGAGGAAGTGCCAACTTTTTCTTTGCTACCTCTAAAAAAGAAATCCATTTGCAGAATGCAATCAGATTTAGCATTAATAGCAAACTGTAGCCCATTGCTACTATTGAAAAGTAAAACTTCGAGTTTATAGCAGTAAAATCTAAATTCCCCAACAAGCACCTACATCTTCTGGCACAATTTCGTATCTCTTAGTGTTGAATTTCTAACACTAAGATATTTGTTAGATATTCAACACTCCACTATCTCTTTGGAAATGTCTATAATGCAGGTATGTTTAGGAAAAGAAAGTATATTTAGGTCTAATGAGCAACTGCCTGTATATAATTCTGGATTCAGCATGCATGTATTTGTTCCATCTGTTCAATCCAATGTACACTAGCAGTAAACCGAGACAAATACAAGCGATTAAGTGCCCTACTATGACATTGAACTACATAAAGCATTTCAGTTCACCTAAATATAGAAAGAAAACCCTGTTTAAATGACTCTGATTAGAGAAACTGCTTGCTGTCTTGAAATGATGAGGTGGCAAGTTCTCACCTTTTTGTGAGGGCCTACAAAATTCAGGACTC
The DNA here is from genome assembly GCF_019232065.1 of Centrocercus urophasianus. Taxonomy (NCBI): domain Eukaryota; kingdom Metazoa; phylum Chordata; class Aves; order Galliformes; family Phasianidae; genus Centrocercus; species Centrocercus urophasianus. The sequence continues at coordinate 51,343,029 of NW_024884475.1, forward strand.
TCGTAGCAGTCCTGCAAGCATTGCTTTCTTTGCTGAAGCGTCAGCCCTGCATGACAAGTGTATGGAGATTCACAGTAACTGTATTTCCATCCCTTGCACCTGCAATGTATAATATTTTAGTCACTGATAATGTGTTGACAGACAAGTCTTCCTGGAATGCACAGCTTCCTATAGGAGTACACTGTATACAATTTATTTAGCAGGCATTGCCACGGTGGAAAATCACTGCAGCCCTTATACTGGCCCCTGGAACATCATGGGACAACACAGCAAGGTAAATGGCATTAAATTTCCACTGTACTTATTTGCATACTAGCATTTCCCACAGACTGTACGAGTTATTTACAGTTATTTACTGCACAGTGGGAAATCTCTGGCTGCTCCGGTGTTTTCCACCAGCTTAAAAAGAAATGCATTTGATGTGACTTTTTTCTACTCCTACCTTGTTAATTTAGCCATTCCTCTTTCACATGCAGTCCTCATTTCCCAGCATACTGTAACACATTAAATACAGAAAACCAGTCACTTAATACTTAGTACTATCTACCCTTCAGATTTTCTGACACACGTGAAGTCTTGATTTAGAAGAAGAGGTTGCATCTTTCCATACTTTGCAAGACAGCCCTTTGGCACAGTCACATCGCTGGAAAATCTCTAGTCCGTGGGAGCCTTTCTTGCGCTGCTTGGTGCACACCTCCCCCTGATGCAATACAGGCTTGCAAATTTTGGTCCAGAAATGGCGAGCACAGCAGTGTCCCTCAATACAGTCTGATGACCGCAGGCAGGGATCGCCTTCATGTCCTGAAAAGAACAAACAAACTGTTTTACCTCAGGGGAAAATGGAAAAGGACAAATTCTGAGCTGCAAATGAAGCTCAGAAAAAGGAGAGATGACATTTCCATCTGTGGCTTTTTTGAAGGACATAAACACAAGAAAAGAGATGAATTAGGAAGGTTGGGAGGTTCAGAAAAGTAACTGTTAAGAACTGCCAGAAGACTTAGTAAAGAGAAATTCAGCTACAGGTTTGTAGACAAAATGACAAATGCATAATGACATTACTCTTACAAGAGGAGGATGTGCACAATCTTGTTCAACTGAAAAGTGAATTTTCATTCCCCTCTAACACAGGGAAGAAAGCAGATGCTATTTCAATCAGAGGAAAGTGGTGGTCAGTATTACCTCGCTTTTAGAATTGTGCTCTGAATTCTCTTAATAGAGATTCACAACCTCTGAAATTACTATGTATTGCTGGTGTGTGCTGCTGTATTTAAATAGCATAATGTTACTGATATCAGAATGGTGAAGTGCAAATGTGATCTTACCTTTAATGTGTGACAGCTTGGACTGCGCCCTCCCTAAGTTTTGCCATCCCAAATCCTTGCTAGCATAATGACTGTTCTTCTTGTTGCGTGGCCCCTCTAGTGCCGGGATGTGAGGTGTGAGGATGTTTTCAGTTACTGGTACACAAATACCTGCGAGGAAAAGTCAGTCAGTTGTAGATTTCAGCAAGAGGAGAAGCTGAGGAACATACTTGGGCCAGGATCAGTATTGAGACCGTTAAAGTGAGGGGGATGTTGGGCTCAGCTTCGGTGACTTTTGGCTCTGTCACTGATCCCTAGCCTGTCTTCACTACAGCTGCACTTCACTCCCTATCGCAGAATCTTGCAGTCTGACCTCCTGAAGACTGTCTTGGAGACATCTCCTCAGGTCTCAGGAAAAGAGTATGGGAATGTAAATAGTACAATTACAACAGAAACCCCAAGAGGGAGTAACTCAGGGATTCACTGGGTCTATTTTGCTTCCTTAAGGATATGGGCTCTTTGCAGATTTCCAGAGGATTGAGCAACACGGAAAGTAGTGCTGGAAAAATGCTCTGATTTCTTTGTCTGTGGCTTTGTCATTTGGGGGGCTTCTCTACAACAAAAGAGGAAAAAGTCTAGTAATAAGGAGGCCTTAATCATAAAAATACTATTAAAGAAAGTGGAGAAAAGTTTTAAAGATAGATACATTAAAAAACAATTAATTGCTAATGGCGTAGAGGAAATGATAACAATGACTTCAGGTATGGGTCTGTTTCAGGGAGAGGAGGAAGGCAAAAGAAGCAGGGGAGACTGAACAGCCTCTAGCATGGCACAGCTCTTGGATTCTGGCTCACAACGCACTGTCTGTTGGAGCCGATTCTCCTTTCCCTTCTCTCCTCTCCTTCCCTCTCCTTCCAAGCCTAGCACCATCCAGTTCTACATTAATATGACAGCCACGAATCCGGTCACTCTAATTTTACTCTCACGTAGCTGATATTTCTACTTGGCTAGTTCGGCACCAAATTGCCCTTGTCCAACAACACAATGGATAGATAACTTTTATACAGACTGATTAGACTGGTTACTTATGCAGTTTTGAAAATAAGATCTTAGTGTTTTTTATAAACAGAAGAAAAAGATCATTCAACAACTTTTCTAAGCCAAAGAAAAATGGGGAGGACAAGTGGAGCTTATAGCGTATGTTATTTTCAATATCTGAAGGGATTTTATCTTGGTTTAGAAAAGGAAATGCAGTCACAAGGAAAAATACCTCTGCTGAGAACACTCGGAAAATCTATTTTCAGTAGAACTGTCAAAATGCTGTTGGTTTTTTTTTTTTGAGGGAAAACAAGAAATGAGTGACGTACCGTTGTTGCAGCGATTCCCTGGGCAGCACATGCCATCTCTGTGGCACCGTTTCTTCTTCCTCCGGCACAACATGCACGCAGATGATGCTTGATGAGGACTGTGACAGTACCGCCCAACTTCACATTCCTTGTCATTGGTGCAAGGATAGATCTGGAGGATAAAATGAGAAGTTTGCAGTGACACAGCATATATACTGTGTGCAGTATAAGACATGCACATAGTACATTAAAAAAAAAAAGTTGAAGAAACATAGAAACATACAGGTGAGTTACCATTCACTAAGCTAAGAGATGCAGTTATCTTTACAGCAGTCTTGTCCTTGGGCTCTAGCTGCTGGTGGAGCTGGATCACTGCCTCAAGAATGACAAAACTACAACCCATTCCTTTTGTGGTTTCATCTTTTCTTGTCTTAAATATATGCTGTCACAACAGAACTTATATTTTTGTGTGTTTCAGGATACGTGGGTCTCTCATTCATAGACAAGAGTATAAAATTCCACAATGAAGGGAAACAGAGCCAGAGAGTGTCTCCTCTCAGTCACTGAAAGAACACTCTGCAACAGGTAACTTTTACATTTAGATCAGAACTCCAAGGAGGCATTTTTCTTTGACAAGTGCCAAATGGGATAAGAAATTCACATTCTCACAGTGAAGATAGAATTATAAAGGTTGGTAAAGACCAACCACCAGCCCATCACCACCATGCCACTAAACCATGTCTCTCAGTGTCACATCTCCTTGTACACCTTCCAGGGACAGTGACTCCACCACCTCTCTGGGCAGCCTGTGCCAATATCTCGCCACTCTTTTGAGATGAAATTTTTCTTGATATTTAACCTGGACCTCCCTTGGCACAACTTAAAGCCATTACCAAGTTGTGCCAGCCTATGAATTTTGAGGCAGTCCACATCTTCTCCAGACCGGTGCAAGCTTCTTCACGATTGTACCATTCCACTCCAACCCGTACCATTCAGACTCTTTGGAAGTGAACAACCATCTCTAATCAGCATTTAGCTTTGATAGCCTTTACTTCATTTAAGTACATACTATTCTCCTTAAGCTTACCAACTGCTGAACAACATCCCTAATATATATTTCACAGACTATGTTATACAACACAAAATCTCTTAGACATATAATTGCCTGAAAGCACAGACACAGACAAACCAACGTTATCCTGTAGAAAAATTGACTGATTCCTAAAAAGAAGATATGAAGGCACTGTATTCTCCCATTAAGAAGAGAAAGGTCAGTAAGTATTCCTACAAAAGAAGAAAACGTGATGCTTGAAAGAGACATAACGACACCACCATTTTCCAGGATCCCTTTTGCTGAATCCCAAGCAGCTTCAACTGCACTCACTGTCTGCATCTAATTTTAATTAATTAACTAATTAAAAAAAATTAAATTAAATTTATTTATTTGAAAATTAATTTAATGGGCATTTTAATTAATTTTAATTAATTAAAATTAAATTAAATTTTATTTATTTATTTAAAATTAATTAAAATTTTATAGATCTTTTTAATTAAAAATTAAAAATTAATTAAAATTAATTAAATTAATTAATTAAAAGTCTTTAATTAAAATGCCCAATCATAGATCTCTTTCCATTTCTCAAAATTATCCTTGAGGAAATTTCTTTAGATAAAAAGATGAGAATGAGGCATTTTCTGGAAAATGTTTACACCTCCTCAGCTGATTTTCTCCAGCATTTTAAACGAATCAAAGTGTTGCTTTTGCTGTTTTCAAAATGACTACTGCAATTATGTATTCAACACAAACAAAAATCTCAATTTTCAATGTAGAATGATTACTTTAAAAATATTTTTTAATCAAGTCTTGATTATACTGCTCTCAGAAAAGAAAAACTTGGACGATGTTGAGAATTTGCTATGAAAAATTGTTCTTTTAGATGGAGGACAGCCTGTTTCTCTGTCTTTCTGCTATTCTCTTGAAAACTGTAGAAGAAACAAGAGGTCAGACAAAAACACTAGTGCCTTTAGCTGGGAAGAACCATGCCGTTTTCCATATGATTTCATTAATTGTCTTCTTTTTCAAAATTTATTTTACAGTAACTAAAGAGCTGGCTGGTTATTTCCAGAGTGCTGCTGTTCCATTACTTCTGCCCTATGAATATATGCATCTTTGGAGAATGAATAGAGAGCACAGCTGTTTGAAGAACTTGACGTATGTAAAAGGCTTTCTCCCTTAACAGTAAGTATTTCCTCTCAAGTTCATCTTCATTCATCAAAGAAGGTCAAATCTTTTCGCTAGGAGCAGTGGTAAGAGACAAATGCAAATGCTCACCTTTGTGGTACTCAAGGTATAACTGGATTTCCTTGTTCTAGGAAACCAGACCTAGATAAAGTGCTCTCCCTTCAACCTTATTGGTCCTTTTCCTCATTTTTCCCAGCAAGAAATAATTAATCCTAATGAATAATTACAATATAGTTTAATCAGAACCCTACTAAACTAAATAACAGAAAATTCAGAAAAATTTTGTATGGATCTGTGCATGGCTTTACTGAGTTTGGAAAATATTAACACTGCTAGCAGAGGAAAATGCAAATAAAAAACAGATGAACAAGCTGTAACCTGGAGATGAAGGCATTTTATATCCTTGTCTGTCATCAAGACCTTCATAACCGCATCTTTTTTCCAATATGGGCATGTGGCATACACCTGCAACTTGTCAGCAAGAAACCTACTTGCAGTTTTCTTTGGTTCCTCAAATAGCTTTTTTAAAAAAAGCTGATCCTAAATGGTGCTAATGAATATCTTGCACACCATATCTACTGTCTGTTTTACTTTTGGCTGTTAGGCTGAGTGACATTTAAATGATACACCTAATTGCTAGATCTCAACTCAATCTTTAGGAATGGTAGAAGTTACATAAGACGCTTTAAAAATTGCTGAGATAAGAGACACAACTCCTCCTCAAGTGTAACTCTCGAGCCCTGGCCTAAGCAAAGATGACATTTCTGAAATTAAAAAGTAATCCAAAACATTTACCTACCCAAGGGAAATGACTGCAGCATACCCACAAATTGTCTTGTGTTACACGTAGCTTGGACAAAACTGTCAAGTCTCTTCAAAACTCTAAACAACCAGCTGCCAGCCAGCTCCATGAAAAACCTTCTTGCAAATTGCCTGATGCCATCAATTGCCTTGATCTTTCTTCCAAAACCACCATCTATTTGATATCCTAGTTATCAGTCACGGGGAGCTTTAAATAAAAGTGCCTACACAGCCTTGTCTCCTAATCAGTAGACATTCATTAGAAATAACTCATGCCTTCTGCAATACAATTAATCCATCTCTACAGTATTCACTGAAATACAGAAAACAAAATATAGTACCTAGTCTTGGCTAACAGCAGGGAAAACATGTTCATATTTGTCTCGTTGTCAGAAGTAGTTGAGCATCTTTGTATAAATAAATATATATATTTTAAAATACAGGAACAAGAAAGTATATTTGTAGAAAAGCATATACTAACAGTTGTTCATGGACAACTCAAGGTTTTCAGTTTCCTACCTCAGAGCCTAAAACACAGTCTTTACATTGAGAGAATAGCAGAGAACATTTCCTATACGCAATGCAAAGACCCAAATCAGTCCCAGATGGAGAGGGAAAAAGCAAGCTGTAAACCAGCTCTACTTCCCCAGCAATGATAACTAATTCTACAAGGCACTTCATCCTTTCACATTCTTCAGCTATACATATCATTTTCGGGTCGTAAATCTCTATTCACTAAACATGGCTTTGATATTATGGGAAACCAGATGAAACTGAGATAAAATATGCAGCACTCCCTGAAGCTGCATTTAAGCAATCTTATTTGTTTTTTTAGCCCAGATTACAGGCAGTCATGTTGTTGTAGCATGGTATAACCTACGTTTGCCAGTGATATTCACATTTTCAGATTGTTTACTCTGATGAAGAGCATTGAAGAAGACACTTTCTCCTCAGTCATTCCAATTAGTTTTGTATTCTTCTATAGAAGACAGATACTGAAATGGTGCTGCTCTTTCTGAGCCAAGGTGTCCACTCTACATCTATTGACCAAAGCTAACCTTTGCCAGCTAGGTTTAAGCAGCACACAAACATACATCTTTTCTCTTTAACAAAGAGGGAATATGAAACTCCGTTTTTGTCCTTCCTGAATTTACACTCTAAAGCGCAAAAGCACACTATGGAACTATAGAAAATGATGCAGATAATAGAAGGAAAAAACTGTTTTGTTTCGTTTTTTCCAATCCTTCCAGGACTACGACTAAGGCACTTATTTTTTTTGCATTAAATTCACAGTGAGGTTGAGGAAAGGAGTGACTGTCTAGCTTTCATATCCACCTAATGCCATTCCTTTCTTTTGCAGAGTGTACAGAAGTGAGGTTTATTTTTACCTTTGCCTTCTCCTTTTGCCAGAGATCTAATATAGCACCTTTTCTCAGCTAACTGGCAATGAGGCTTTCTTGATAGTTTTCCTGGAGCCATTTACTCTCTTGCAATGTGGTCACCCTGAACCACAGAGTTTCACCACAAGCTCAAATAGCACGAGTGCTGGAACCATTGTGCTGTGGAGTCAATCAGCCCCAGTCTCTCTGTCTGGCACTACAAAACATAATGCAGAAGCACAAGGGAGGAAGACAGATGCTGTAATGTGCTGAAGGGTGAGTGAATAGTCTGATGGCAAGCACTTTACTGAGCTGTGGGAGATAAGGGTTTGAATTTCAGCTTGGCCTCCAGTATATATCTGAAAACAGTATTCCCAGCCAGCGCCTTAGTCACCAGGCTCTCATTTGCTCGTATTATGAGATCTCATTTGTTTTCATGCTAAAGCTACTCCACACTGTACTATCAAGATATGTCAGAAGAAAACAGGAAGAGCAACTGGCATTTTCACCTAAGCTGTGTCATCACTTATCCAGCACAAGTAGTCCTAAACACCGCTGGCTTCAGATCTACCTCCAACACTGAGAATAGCTGTGCCTAAAAAAGTGATACAGTAGAACAGATATCGCTACAGACTTGCCCAGAAGCACCTCACTTTTTGCTTGTGTTTTAAATATCATAAAGTCCACATGCAGAGTCAGTCCTGACAGATGATCACGGCTACTACCGCTTCCAGCAGAAGCAGCAGCAAGGAGGTTACTCAGTACTCTTTTTCTATGGATGATGAGCAGCACTCGAGAAGTCTCACAAAAGGAAGGGGCTACAAGGGAAGTGGTGGAGTCACCACCCCTGGAGGTATTCTAGAGACATGCGGTTATGGTGCATAGCCTTGGTAGTGTGAGGTTGGACTTGATCTTGAAGGTCGTTTCCAACCTAAATGATTCTATGAACCATACGAATGATAAGACAGCTGTGCTTACTGTACTGAACACCTGGTCAGCTTCTCTGTCTAACAGTTGTCAAGTGCTGGTTACTAAGAGCTGTGCTAAAGAACAGAAGAAAAGCCTGTACAGCTGGAAAGTAAGAGCACTACGAATCTACCAGGTCAACCCTTCATTGCATACACAGTTGTCAAAAGGGTAGCAGCTATTGCAAAGTAGAGACAGAGGGCACCAGGAAAGGGACACACAGATTATCCTTGGAATAGCCTTGATTCCTAGGTATCAGCATATTAGAAATCAAATTTAGGCAACTACTCACAGGCTTGTACATCCCTTGTGACCCCCTAGTTACTAATACCCCGTGCAAATATCTATACCAGTAGGTTAGGCAGTCACATCCATAAATGCCTTTTTCTGCTGTTAAAAATAAATAATCTGTTTTTAGCTCACCTAGATTCACACACCATGAGACAACTGAACTGGTACTGCAACTTGGTCTATTACTCACTTTTCCTAATGAAGACAAGGTTGTTTTCCCTATTTGCATTATTTTTATAAAATTTAAAATAATGACTGTAAAGTGAGTGGAAGCCAACCTCTCTGCAGCCAGCATGCTAGCTGGTTGATCACAACTGGCCTGAGCTATAGAGGGGAGAACAACGTTTCCTCCCTCCAGCTACGAGATGAACAATAGAGCTTGTTGGTCATAGTCTCAGGACTAAGCACATTGCTTAATATCCCACAGCCATCAGGCATGATGTAGCAACCAACTGGCTCAATCCTAGTGATCACCTCTGCCCTGCCCAAAGCAGGACAAGGAGAAGAACTCTCCTTCTGATCAAGGACTTTGTCCCTCAAGAGTCAACACATGAAATAGCCACAGGGGTGCTGGGTCTGCTTTTGCTTTTCTCTCTCTTTGAAGAATTAGTTAATCCAAAGCTTTAACGAAATAGCCTACAGTCAAGAGCATTTACAAAGAATGCAATTTGTTGAATGACTCACTGGTTAGACCTGATCCTGAGTGGGGATCTCAACATCATTTTGTCTTTTACCAGATTTACATTGATGGAACAGATGCACACACCACATGTGGCCTGTAGAGCTAGATAAATATGTCACACGTAGGATTGTTCCCAAAAGCCAATTTAGAGGAGGAGTGAAGATTCTACCTGTGAAAATCAGTGAGAGGACCTAATAGGATCTCACAGGACACAAACCTTTGCAACAATGGAAATAAGAACACTTCACTCAAAACCACATAAATTGGATAAAGAAAAATGGAAGAAAAAAATAACTAACAAAGAAAACTCTCTTCTCCTATAGCCTTTTTTTTCTCCTGCAAGACAACTGAACTGCTTTCTCAAACATATTCAGACAATCCATGTCTAACTGACAAACTTCGCTCCTCTTTCTCCTAGCTGTGAAGCGAGCATTTAAATTAAGATGCGGATGGGAAATGATTGTCATTTAGTACTATTTTGTTTTTAATCCCACATGACAAAAGAGCTTATCAGCAGCCATCTGGAGAAGTACAGTTTTCCCACAGCACTGCTGATGTTGCTATTTTCTATTCTTAGCTCTACACAAGCATAGATGATAGTGAGGGATCTCACTGTGCACAAGCATATTGCCGCAGTTAATTTATCCCATGGAGGAAATCACGCTGTGCTCTCAGACAGCTCCAGACATGGATCCTGACTCAGACTGATCTCACCAGAAACTCTCAACTCCCTGTGACTGCTAGGGCACAGATTGTTCCTGAAAGTAAAACTCTCTGTAGTTGCAATGGAACAAATTTACTCTGTTGAGCTGCCATGATAAGCTTAACAATTCAGTTTTTCTTACCAAGCCTCTTTCTTGTTAAAACAATAAACATCTCTGACCCATTTCTCTGCCAGAGCTAAAGAGAGAAAAGCACCATCTGCTGCTGCTAGATTAAGCACAGGCACTTTCTTTTAGCAATAACTTATTTTTAACTCTTCAACTTAAAACACTGCTGTTATGAGGTCTGATTCACAGACTGACATAGTGCTACATCATGCATGTGTATGCTGCAGCTTCCAAAGATCATTCCTTCCAACTGTGTGGCTAATGGCCCTAGAAGCCTGCATTATTAAGACAATAAATATTCATGTTTGAAAGTAATACTCGATCTACTTCTAGACCACCAGGGGAAGAACATGCAGTAGTCCAGCTCTCATGATGTGCTAGAGCCAAAGAAAACTCAGATCTTAACAACCCTAAAACAAACCTCAGCGAGGTCTCTCTGAACAGGCAAGGCTGCAGGACTCACGTGGGTCCTGGCTCAGGCTTTCCTCAATCTCATCAAAACGTCGTGGAAAACAACCTCCTGTTCTGCAAGCATGGAATGAGCTGTATTTTCAAGTAACTTAAAGGCAAGCACACTATACCCAAAATGTATTCGTATGTATGTTTTTATGATACAGAACAACATAAAACTAACATATAGTTAGCATATACTATATCTATGTATCATAGTTCCCAATGCAGCACAGCTACGGGTCTTCCTGTTCTATCACACCTTTAAGAAAATTATCGACCTCAGAATCATATTGGTGTCACTTTACTGAATCATCCCATTTCAAAGAAAACATATTGCATTTCCCCTGCACTGCGCACACTGCATACATGTGCTCAAGTTTTCCCTCCTTCTCATGTTTCATGACCTTGGGATTACCTAGCAGCGCTTCCATCTCAACATTTGGAGAGACCAGGAGCATCCTATGTGCAAACACGATTCTTGATTGGTACCTTACAAAAGACATGATTAAAAGAAGGTTCAAAAGTTTGGGGTCAGTTTGACTCCCCATTTTACGGGCATTGTCACTGCATGATTCGTACTGCCTAGCAAACGACCAGCAGTAGTGTTACAGCAGAGAGCATCAAAACAACGTTAGGTAATCTTTGAAGCCAACAATGTAGTGATAAATCAGTGTGACAGGAAAACTCTAGATCTTGATTTTATGTCATTTTTGAATGCATCACCAAAGATTGCTTGAAGAATAAAGGTTTGTTAACACACGCTTTGTTCTATGTCCAGCCTTTTCAGCAGACTGTTCTTGGCCTTTTATCTCTGCCTTTTCCCCACCCCTTTTCTGATGATTTTGCTTTTTAGTTTTGTCTCTAATTGGCTATTTATCATCTGTTTCAGAGTAGGATTCTTCAGGCTTTTTGATCAGTATGTTTACTGCTATGGATGAACAGTGGGTTGCCAAAAAGAGCTTTCCCTCTGAATCTATTAATTCTAGAAGTATGGGTTATTTTATCCAGACATATTACCAGATGGAAACAGCAAGCTGATCCTCCAGCACAGAAAGCACCAGGCATTAAACTACAGGTAGATATTCAGATATTGTGGTTGGGAGTAGAATAACATTGCTGGAACTGGCAGCAAGTTGCTGTTTTTGAACACCTGGGTCTGGATGTCCCCAGGTCATGATGCACTTTCAAGGTGGAGCTTTTGCTGGGAATCATCTCTGTGCAAGCATACGTTCAGCGAGAAAGATGAGATTTTACCTTCTACAGAACTGCTACTGAGGAAATGAACTTCCTTTGCTTTTAAACTTTCACAAAGTCTAGAAAAAGAGGGAAACCCTGTCATATTGAAATCAGTGCAAAAATTCCATTTGTCTGCTTTAAAGTCTGGAGACAGAATGCTTCCAAGTTAGGAGCATTTGTGCAATGCCTGCAGTCCTCATCCTGGAAATTATTCATAGGTATTCCTTGCAGAATACACTTTACATTGCAGAACGCACAGCATTTAAGACACCAGTTTTCAAAATGCAGTTTCTCTAGTCCTCCTATTTATAAGGACAGCTCTGAAGAAAACATGAGTTCATGTCAGCTGGAGAGACAGCCAGATGCTGAATGTCTGAGAGGGATGAACCGCAGTCTCCACTTCAGCAGACTGCTGACTGCAATCTGACATTGATACTGAATGTCAGCATTATTAATCCTCTCCCTGATGGTCGTTTATGTGGGAACACCTGGCTCATATGCCTTTCTTTCTATCCCAGTTCTTTCTCTACACATCAAAAACCACTGTCATCTGAGATTCAAAACACCTCTGCTCTGTCTCTTCCTACTCTACATGAAACCCTCTGCAGTGTGATAGTTGTGACCACTCTTTTGGAGGGGGAGGGGTAGAATGAGAGGGACCAAGCCAAGCATCTCCAACTCCAAAGCAACTACGAAGAATGGAAATCAGGCATCAAAGCAAGCTAGCCCAGCTTTAATATCAACACAGACTATGCACCGGATCCCATTCTTCTCAGTGCAACTGCAGGAAAACACACACTATGAGAGCCACAGCTCCTCACCCTGGCCTGCTGCAGCAGCAGTTGTGCATGTACAGGGGGCCAGCAGTGCCCATGCACAGTGGGACCACCTGCAATGGAGCAGCTGCCCTGAGGAAGGGCTTGGACACAGAACCCTGCAGCTCAGGCAACGTCTGTCTGTGGTTGGACATGCTCTGTTGCCTGTTTGACTGACTTCTCAGCTACAGTAAAAGCAAAAATTGTAATATGAGACTATTAAGGCAAATTATCACACTCTACTCAGAGGAGGACAGAGACAGCAGAAAAGGAAAGGACCCTGACAGACAGTGTCATTAAAAAGTCATCGTGCTCTTATTATATGATTAACTTAGAGCTGCCGACCCAACTTCAGCCTGTGGTAAAAAGCTTAGCAATCAAGGTTTCAACACTATTTACCATTTTTTTTCCTGTTTTTTTAAAACGCTCCTAGCTAATTTTGCACAAACAAGAAAACATGAACAACACAGCAAGGCAAGAATAACTTGTGAGTAAAACCAGATGAACACTAACATATTTACATAGTGTAATGACTTCACTATTAATTCAAACAAACCCAGGCCCCAATTCTCAGAAGACAGAGCTGAGCACATGCGGTCCAGGAGGCAAGAACAGGGTGGCTCAGACTGCACTGATGTCTGCAGCCCCTGAGCGAGTAGGGGCTGCTCAAAGTTTCAGTCTACAATAGCCACTGAGGGACCATCTTTCATTCCAGACATCGTACTCTGGCTACACCCTCTTCTTGCTCGCAGATTAACTATATATAGATCAGATCTGGTCCCCATCCTCAGAATAAGCTGATTCTGCAGCAAAGAATTCTATTTATCCTCCTCCCTGCTACATTTTACTGTACCTTCTGAAAATACATCTTTTCAAGCACACTTTTCTGGTCTGAAAATAATATTCTTTATGTGGAGCTATGGAATCTCTTCCTTGTTCCTAGATGTCTTGGAATTTAATCAACAAAGTCATTAAAAAGCTTAATCCCCTGTGCTTGGCACAACATCAGTCTGAGAACAGTCTCTCTGTAACAGCCTTTGGAATAAATATCCATGCAAGATTTGTTTTTTCCTTATACTGGTCACCCGCACTTTACAGTGGGTGGCCTTTCATTTATCCCATTACTGTACTTCCACTTCTGAAGCTAAGCCAGACACAGCAACCTGATACTACTTTTTTTGTTCATGCAACTCTATTGTAATGAAAAGTTCCACATATAACTGATAATTCTTAGGAAAGCCAAAGTAACAGGAATCATGGTTAAATTGCACTACCTTCTTGACAGCTTTTATTCTGAAGGATCTGGGTTTTCCAGGAGAACACTTTGTTGGCAAGCATTTCTCACATTTAGATGCCCCAGAAGGCAAACATAGTCAGCCCATTCCTGAATACCTCTGGTTGGTTTTGTTTGCATGACAGCGCTGCCCAGAGGCAGAGTGTAGATGCTGTGCCTCCCTGTGATTGTGTGGTCAGTTTTTTAACTGCTACTCTACTTGATGAGAGTTGGTTTTGTTTGCTATTTTTTCCCCTTTTTCTTTTACACAGATAGAAAGAGAATAGAGGAAGTTAAATGACTTTGCTATGCCAAGCCCACATAAGAAGTCCACATTACACAGGCAACTGTTTTTCAGCCACTGTGCAGTTAACAGTAAGATTATTTTCCTTTTTCTGAACTTGTACCCTTCCTTTCAGATGCACCAAATATAAGCGACTCCGTGCCTTTGACAATTATCCTCTTTACATAGGGTACGATACAGATCAGGACAACCACCCAGTCAAATATGAAAAAATACATTCCTACTTTCAGGTCTCACTCATGAAGTATACTGTATATAAATAAATTGATTACCTGAAGCATATTTTACAGTTGAACATACTCAGCCTATTCAACAGCTGCCATACATTTCTTAGAGCACAGCTTTCCTTAAGTTCTACTCTGAAAGCAACTGTTGACCATGTGACTATGACAAAGGAAGATTTCCCCATTTACTTTGTTAGTGTTTGTTAATAGATTTAAAGGAGATATGATTTATTGTTTTCCTTGTATTTTGCATGCAATCCCAGATGAAGAAGAGGGAAGAGGGAATAAGAAGATTTAATTGATAGGTGAAAATATTTATGTCTAGGTCCAGAGTTATTCATCTAGCAGCAATGAAGCTATTCAAGTGCTCAATGTTCTTTTTTGTTTCTGCCTGTAAGAAAACGAATATTTGCAATAGCTTACTATACACAGAGCATGATTTACCTCTTAAGCAATGGATTATTGTTACATTGCAAGGAGGCAGAAAAGCAGACCAGACCGATGTGAACGAAAGGTATTTCATTGCTAAAAAGTAATGAAGTAATGCTAGATGGCTTTTCTCATTTACAAGAAAGGTATTTTTCTATATAAAGCAATTCCTTTTCATTTTCCTGCTCTTCAAGCTCTCCAGGAGACAGGGCTGTACAAAATGCATTGCACATGGTACTGGTGGGACCACACATCTCCATGGCAAGGTGCCCTTTGAACCACGTTCTGGAATTATGCTCTGAAGAGCCCTCAGGCTCAAGGATTTCTCTCCACTTGCACTAAGCCTGCACTTACACTGATGGACTGCACACCTCTGAGGAAAGAGCAAAACCCACTAGGCAGCTCTCCATATTTGCAAGATTCTCAATTCATCTCAACGTTTACAAGTCCTATGAAAAACAAAACAAGAACAAAAAAAAAACCCACCGAAATTCAGACATTGCAACCTCTCGTGTAGACCACTCAGTTCTGAAACAGGAACAATTCCTATTGGCTTTAGATATTTTCCCAAGAAGGAAAACAAGGCCATAGTTCTAACATAACAGAGCATCACCGTTAAAATGTTACAGCATCTTCTAAATCAGTTGCTGCTGCAACATAGCATTTTGAATCCTGTCCAGATGAGAAAGAGTAGAAAGTTCTCTCCCTAGAAAAACTGAAATGGTATTTTCATTGCTATTCGTAGTAACAGTGGCAACAAATTTATCAGCTTCTACTGCATCCTGCTTTACAGGTGCTAATTCTCCTTTGGAGTGCAGATGCTTAAACTAACAAAGGCAGGAATAACTCCCTTCGTCCCAGGGGAGCTGAAGACTGCTGCAGAATCCCATTTCCCGCAGTGGGAAGCTGCTGCTCTGAACTCTCCTGTAAATCACTTTCCAGCACCTGGTCTATCTGGGGCCTTGCTGAAGTTATGCTGTTGCAAATTTGCATGCATACTGTCATAATGCATTGCAAGCTCTGGTTTTATTCCTGAAAACCTGCTCTTGGTCCCTTTGGTGCACCTTTCTCATTTTAATCAACAGAACCTCATTTAAACATGACATTTTCAGAACGCTGCTGAGCGACAAGACAGTGTTCCTCCTTAAAGGGCTGGCAGTCAAAATACATACTGTGAAAAGACATGCTTTGTCCCTAAAGGAAAAACATCTTCATCGTTATAATTCATAGAATCACAGAATCGCTTGGGTTGGAAGGGACCTTAAAGACCATCTAGTCCGAACTCCTGCCAAGGGCTGTGTGCCCCCTACCAGATCCTGCTGCCATCCAGCCTGGCCTTGAGTGACTCCAGGGATGGTGCATCCATGGCTTCTCGATGGAGCCTCTCTGGCTGTGGCCTCATGGTGAAGAATTTCTTCTTTGTATCTAATCTAAACTAGATATTCCTTGTCCCATCATTACATTTCCTGGTAATTTAGATGATGTACCAAAGTTGTTATTTGAGGGTGTCAAGTTCTAGCTGAGCTAAAAACAATAGGCATAAAGACATACGAATTGATATTTACCAATTACTTAAAACTTAACCTAACTTGTAGATAGTACATAGTGTACTTACTAAGATTTGATATAATTTAAATAAGTTTGTCTAGGTTTATTCAGTGGAAAAGATCTCTTTTTCAAGTAAACCAATGCAAACATGCTGAGGCCTACAGATTGAATTTGTAAAAGAGCATCACAGTCCCTGTTATCAGCGTAGACACAGGGAGAAGTCCCTCAGTAAATCCTACAATACAAGTACTGATCATCAGTTAGGCTTCTGTGTACTGTAAAACATTAACTGAATATGCAAATACTACTACATTGCTTTTATGACATTTTTCTAGAAAATTTTTAGAGAAAATAAATGCTCTTCTCCAAAACATTCCTGTCCAAATATTTTCATATTTTCTCCCAGTTAATATTGACAAGATTAACCATGCTTGATCATGAGATTTGGAGAAATAAAGGAAGAAAATCACACTAATGCAGTTAGACCACTTTTCCTTAGAAACAGAACAAAGTCTGTCTACACACACCTTCAAAGTCATTGAACTCAATATTTCTCTTCCAATTTTTCAAGATCTAGTAACAAAAAATTGCAAAATGAAGTGGAAATGGAGACACTCATAAATATCAGCATTAGCAGCAGTGCTACAATCAATTATACCAAGAAAACCCAGCAGTTTGTAGACTAATGGCCAGAAGGGACTGCGTGCTAGGAGCAAACTAAAGAAAAGAGATCCCCTGATGCCTCTTTGAGCTACCTACACAAACCTTTGCTAACCTTCTTTCCTTGTTTCTTTTCAGTGCCAGCTTCTTTTTACTCAGGGCTAAGCCACAGTTGTTTACCATATACCAAAAGATTCAAGTTAATTATCTTAAAGTCTCCAAGTCAAAGTACATATGGTTTTGAAATGAGAGTCTGTCTTAGGCCTGTCTTTCATGTAAATACACACACACACTCAGCTGAATGGAAAATGCCTGCATGTTACAGATTTGCCAAGGAACGTGCAGTAGTACCCTTATCATTCTTATCGGGTGTAACTCAAGAAAGGCTTTTGAAAAGTTCAAAAGAAAAGCAGCAAACTGTTGTTTTAATGAGGCTCCATTAGGCAGAACTCTGTTCATGACTCTCCCAGATCATTGTTTTCATTAGCACGCTACATGAATAACTGCAAAGCTATTTGTACAGCACTGGTTGCTCGGGTGCAGACTCCCGCTCTGAGAGGGCTGTCTTTTAGATGTGCAATCCAATGCTACTATTATCTCCTATGGAAAAAAACCCAACACACTGGTGCAGAAACCTGCAGAATGGCAGTTTTGTGGCTGGCCAACAAAGGGTCTTTCCCAGCCAAAATCTGACAATGCCTTCAAAAAGTCAATTTTGTACTTCCAGTACAAAACTCTTGCAAAGCTTAAAGAACCTACTTTTATAGGCTAACCAAGCTTATAAATATTTAAGTCATTAAACACATTTGCAACTCTAAAAATATTTTTAAAACCATTACTGCATTCAGAAATAGCAGCTGTACAGCACTCCATAAATCTACTCTCTTTTCTGCATGCTTTGAGCAAAATCTTTTTCAATTTCAGAGTTAAGATCTCAGTTCAGTACTTGTAGAACAAACACATCTGAGAGAATAAAGCCCACTACTTTTTGATCCCAAGCCTTTCTTCATACGTAATTACAGCTAAGATTTAGATTGCTCTGTGCAGCCACAAAACTTACTCTAGCCCAAAACTCCCACATTCCCTCAATTATGGCTCTGAATATCTGGCTCCTGGTGGGAAGACAGAAAATACCTTCAGATCTGTAAGTCAAGCCCAGCTGAGAAAGGTGCTGGTTCGCTTTGCCTTCTGCTTTCAGCTCTTCCTTTACTACCGAATTTGAAGAGAGGAAGGGAATCTTGTTTCCAAAAGTCGGAAACTAACAACACTTCAGGCAACAAATGTTACTTCCAAAAGCTCCACCACTTTTTAACATTAAATTGAAACATTACCCAAGAGTTTAGAACTGAGAGGTTGATGCAAACTCTGAGAAGAGAATCACCAAAAAACACAAGAAAGAAACAACTTTTAACAAACGAATAAAGAATCTTCTTTTCTATAAAAGCCTCAAGAATAGCCCATTAGCAAAAGGGCAAACTACAATAAAAAGTGCTAAGAATGAGATTTGGGTGCTCTTCAGAGAGTGGTTGACATCCATAACCAACACTTTCTTCTAGAAAATCCTATTTAACACACATCGGGATATCACAGGTTCTGCCAGGCTATCATGCTACCACATTCAGGATTTCAAGCTTTTGTGCTTGAAAAAGCGTACCATCTATCCTATGTGCACATGCTAAAGCATGAATGCAGCTAACTGATGATTTCTTTTTTAAAATGTCTTCACATCTCTGAATCTATATGAGCATATAGTGGAGAGATAACATGGTGGATCACACTGCTGTATGATGAGTAACAACAAAATGCCACAAAGAACACATAATTTGCAAGTATCTTTATAGCAACATCATTTGTACTTGTAATTTCTTTCAACAGTTTCAGACTAGACCTGTGTTGTCCTAAGCAGACTAGGAATAGGGACTCCAGTGTAAATGCCAGAAGGGTTCAAAATTAGCTTTGTAGTGGATTTACAAAGAATGAAGTCCAAAGCCTTTTAGGATATGTCAAGAAACAAAATTGAAAACACAGCTATTCCAACAAAGGATCTGTATGTACTTACATACCAGATATTGGCATACTTGCCATGTAAGAATTGGGTTTGGTTAACATAGTTAGGAAACTCTTCATTTAAATTTTATTTGTATCTCTCTTTTGAAAGGAGCTTACTATTTTCTTTTTTCTTTTATGGGCCACCACATTACATGCAACCAAATGTACCTATTTAGTGAAAATGGGTTCCATTAGTATGTAATCTTATCCTTGCATTGTTTTCTTCTGAAGGAAAATAATGGGGAACAGGTGGTGATGCTTAGTATCAGGCTCCTGTTTCTAGAATTACAATCTACTGGGAGCCACCAGCAATCTCTGAGAGCTGTCATAAGCACTCAGGAACTAGTAAGATCCAGAGCACACTCAATACATTAAAGCGTCTTTTTGAAAATTTAAGTAGGTGTGACAGGAGAAAACTGGCTGACTGGCACAAGGATCCTAACGTGTCCCTGCAAAGGGTCACAATTTCCTTCTGCATCCCACAATAAATAACTCAACCTGGCCTCCATTTCCACAGCAGAAATTAGACATTTTAAAAATTCAAATAGGTACCACATGCACTATAAACCTTTCTGGTTTAGCATTCAAATGGAACTGCATTCATGTTGATGGAAAATATGGGATTTAGATTCTCCTGAAAGAATATTAAAAAGCTGTTCCTTTACACATATTTATCCCCCCTCAATGTCACAAAAATAGCTGTGTCGATACGTATCTCCTTGATTTAGTTTGAAAACCAACTGATGTCACACTGCACAAATAGGTTTACCCAGTGGGTCTCAATACCACATGACAAATGGACATTTCTTTCAAATAATTCCATTTGACCAACCACTACATTTTCCAATGCATTCTTTAGAGTCAGAAATAACACAACAGCATCACTGAGAAGGAGCTAAACAAGCAAACTAGCATTTAAAGCCATTCTTTAAAATTTGGCATCAAAGCTGAGGAGACAACATACATTTGGCATGGCACATTCCAGGCCCACAGAGCTTTCAAAAAGCACTTACTGAAGGCTGTCTGGTATCCCTGACTGTTCTGTACCACATCTGCCAAGATACACACTTGCATGAGGAAATAGTTTATGCAGGTTTGGTCAGTGGCATTGTAGTTTGGGAACAACAGAAATTAAAGGAAGATAAAATTATTTGCAGGGCCAGATTTTCTGTTTTTGGAAATTGGCAGTCACCCACTGATTTCCACAGGCAGATGTCAAGTTACACCTAGTAGTCATATTGTATTTCTTGCATAGATATAGAACGGCAACGTTACATTATGATTACTACAGTTATTTATTTTGGAATGCCTTAATCAACGTCAAAGCAGTTCCTGCACATTGAGGTCAGTAGAATTTGGTCTAATTTCAGCAGATTTGGGGCTGGAGCATAGGTATATTTAGCCCTCTTCGGTCTCACCTCAGTTAACTTTCCTCTAAAATAGAAGGCAGCACGACAAGCTTCAATTCTACAGAAATCACATCCCCTTTCAACAGTGCTCAGCAAATTCCTTTACTGAACCTGATTTTCCTCAAAGGCTTAATGCAAGGAGAATCCCCTTTTTCTCAGAGGACATTCCATAAGAAAATGACAAGGTGCCTGTTGCTTTGAAGACACTACATCAGGGAAGCTGCCTTACAGAAGCCGGACAATCTTAGTCCACAAACCCAGGAGAGATGGCAAAAGACGAAAGTGTTAGGAAGAGGATGGCAAATGCATTTATTCCCTTTTTTGCATCACACTAACAACATTTTTTTATCCTTAAAATGTGCTTTTAGGATGAGTAGCAACTTTTTTGTTTTGTTTTTAAGGAACAATGGGTTTGCAAAAGAAGTCTCAGTCTTAATTAGTTTCTCTACTTGAAATCAGGTTAGAGGTGTAAGGGATTACGTTAAAATGTCTCATCAGATCTATTCAGAATCAGCAGAGTTCTTAATTTTCTTAATACAGTAACCATTTCCCCACACTGATGACTCCAGCTAACCTGCATCCAGATACAGTAATGGAAATCCCTTTGGGCTTTTTGCAGCACCATTAAAGTTCTCAACTAGAAGACAATCACAGAATTATTATTACCAGTGATGACTGAACCATCAAAATTTCACAGCTTTATCCTAGGGAAGGGTTCATCTCTAGCAGATGAAATCATCTTCTTACTCATCTTGTGAAATGACTAAATTTAAACTTTGAGAAATGACACACGCAGAAGTTGATTGATGCCATTTTTCAAGAAACTTGATTCAGAATCACTCCAAACATCTAACTACTCTTCTACAGGCATATAGAAAAAGTTGCTGTGCTTTTACCAGTAATAAGAATGAATACTGACTTTTTTTTTTTTTGTGCAGGGACTAAATGCCTGATTTTCATGAGTCTCATTTGGTGCTCAGCTTTTGTTACCTTCAATGGATAATGTCTTTACCATCTTTCTTCAAAGAACAGAAATCTTCATTTTCAAAACCATACGTTGCCAAATGCATCTCTCATAAACTGTATCACTCTGAACTAGCCGGGGAAGGGTACGTACACAGGAATATACATATTACATGAGGGATGGAGTTCATGGTACTGTGATGTCAACAGTTTGCTGATAAACTCATTACTTTTGCCAGATTGCATTTCTCCATAAGCAGAACACGAGTACTTCATGGCAACACACTTTGTAGACAAACTGCATTGCCCTACATTTGACACAGTCGTTCACCCCTCTCAGTTTGTAAAATCTGGATCCAATTTTCAAATGAAAGATCACTTCACTGAACATTTATTTTTACTGTGGAATTACTTTACCAATGTTTGGCGAATAGGCCCTTTTCAACCTTGGAGGTTATTTATTTAGATTTTTTTCTCTTCAAAACGTTGGTGGAAAATGTTTGCTCGAGGGGCACCACATGCTTCTGATCTGATGGCTGACTGACTTCTGCTGCCTAAAAAGCACCTTGTCAGCAAGTACAAGTAGAGACGGAAGGTTAAATGGTTGATACATATCAAAATGAACCGGGAATCACAGCCCCAGCTTCAAAAGCCTGTCAGATAAATTGAGCTGCAGTCTAATTTGGAGTCCTGGGAACTTAGATTCCTGTATGCTAAGGAGTTTGCAGAAACAAACTACAACACTGCCAAGAGATAGATAAGGAAGAACTAAACACTCCAATGCGAAAGCTGAGAAGGATGAACCCAACGACAGCCTGCTAATAAAAGAGCAAATATAGGTTCC
Source organism: Centrocercus urophasianus (assembly GCF_019232065.1). Taxonomy (NCBI): domain Eukaryota; kingdom Metazoa; phylum Chordata; class Aves; order Galliformes; family Phasianidae; genus Centrocercus; species Centrocercus urophasianus. The sequence continues at coordinate 51,365,074 of NW_024884475.1, forward strand.
CAAAGCTAATATTTCTCCTAGCTGCAATAAATCGCAATGAAGGAGAAAGTTTCTTAGAATCTTAGAATTCTTAGGTAAAAAAGAAGGGGAAGTGAAGCAGTCTCAATGAAATCTTGCTGTTTCCATTACATTTTTTTTCTGTTTCTACTTAACAATTAACTGCACTCACTCAAGTTTTGAAGCTTCCAGCAACACTGGAACCGAAATATTTTTTTTTTAAACATTAGAGTTCCGAAACTAGATGTGTTAGATATGTACCTCTAAAAACAATTATTTTCAAGGTAAGTTTAGGAAAACTACTGTATATTTGACAATATCATTTTCAACCACTGTGCTTCCTACTGGATTTTTTGACAAATAACATCATTCTGTATTAATTTCATCTGTGTCCTTCCTCCCTGAAAACACTCTGTAAATTATGTAAATTGTCATCTAAGTCATCATCCTCCGAATGTTTTGAGTTTCTAAAAGTATGTATTTATCTCAGAAAAGAGCATTTCTACACACTGGGGAAATTCAGGTGGCTTTTTTTCTTAAGCAAAGAAACGTCACTGCAAAAAGAAAACAATCTCCAAAACTCCAAATCTGTGTTACTCTCACCAGTGCATTTCCAACAGCAATAGCAATGCTGTGGTGACAAGACGCAAGTAGCAAACCACTATTTTGATTATGAAATTATGCACATCTGTATTGCTTTGGGTTGCTGACATTGCACCAGGTAGAGGGGACTCGGGACCTTCTCTATTTGCGAGCCCTTCCTTATAGAGGAGATATAGAGGCTATCAGATGCCCAGTACCAATACAACTTTTTCCTTGAATTTCTTTGTATGATATCTGCCCGCACTCTCTTTAACAACAATTCTTTGTTTTAAATATATCATCTTACAATATCCCTACCCTGAAGGAAAAATGTAGAGGTTTGGACTTATTTTTGAAAATGCTTGAGTCGAGAAGTGCCATAGACAATGGACTAGAACAGTGAATCAGTTCAGTTGGAAAAGACTCGATCATCAAATCCAACCATCCACAAAACACTACAAGTCCACTGCTAAAACATGTCCCTAAACACCACATTCACATGTCTCATAAATGCCTTCAGGGATGGGGGACTCCACCACCTCTGCCGGCAGCCTGTTCCAAACCCTTACCATGAAGAAAATATTCCCAGCATCCAATCTAAGCTTCCCTGGGAGCAACTGGAGTCCACTGCCTCGTGTGCTCTCACTAGTTACCTGAGAGAAGAGACCAACACCCACCTCAGTGCAACCTCTTTTCAGGTAGTTGAAGGGATCGATGGGGTCTCTCCTGAGCCCCAGTTCCTTCAGGTGCTCCTCATAAGTATTGTTTTCTAGATATCTATGACCGCTAGGTAAGCGGGCAGATTTTCAAAAGCCAAAAAAAAAAAAAAGGTGTTAAAATCTGAGATTTTTACAAGCAGCCAAACACAGGATAGCAAGTTGCTTCTAACTCTGCTTTAAAGAAGGGAGCTGACTGGACTTGGTTGCAGCTATCTGAATACACATACCATCTGTGCCACAAACGTTAAAGGACCCATAACGTCAATCATGAGTCACAGGAGATCACATCTTGCTCTCAAGTACAGCAGAGAGGCAGTGACTCTGCCAGTCTACTTATTAAGTGTGGGTGGTGGGAACTGTGTTTGAAGAAGCAAGTATTTTAAACACATGTATTAACCATGACTCTTGACTGGTTGGGAGCTTGCAGCTGGAAGAGGAGATCAAAAGAGTTTTCCGGTGCATTTTTGTTGTTGCTGTTTGTTTTGTTTTTAATACTAACAATTCATTAAACTGGAGCTGGTAACAGGAGACTGCATCTGGGGGGAGTGGCAGAGGAAACAGTATTTTCAGGCTATGTGAATTCCCACTTTTCCCTGATGTGGAGGGCATCCCTGTCTTCAAACATCCCCACAAAACTACAATATGTATTTATGAAGTTTCTATAAACTATGAAGATACTCCCTACCTATAATAATAATTTAAGAGAAAAGCAAAAAAGCACTTCAGTAAGTAACAAAGGAAAGCCATTCCCAACCCAGAACCTTCAGTCTCAGTGGTAAATGGCACGAAAATGAGAATCCTTTTTGCAAATGTTTACTTCCCTCAGCTGACCAAATGGTAGCAAAATTGTTTGAAAAGTTTACCCCCACTTATGTGTGCTACATACTTTGTAAATCTGTCCTAAGCCTTTGTCTATTTCTTCTTTTTTTTTCCCATTTCCTTTTCATTAAGTCATGTTTTCCATTCACTGCAGTGATCTCACTGGAATATTTAACGTCTAGTCCAGAAGTCTCCCTGAATGAAAAACCCACTCTGAAGTCCATGGGATTATTCACCCCGATTTCAATGGGCACTGTCCTGGACCTCAAGCTCAGCACAGCATTTCCCCCACTAATATCTATGTATGCATCACAACCGAGGTAAACAAGGCAACATGAATGCCTACATCAAACCACATATGCTTGTGCTACTTGATTAACCTGGTAACAAGCTGCATTATTTATGACACTGATAAGATACGAATTGATGATAGTGATTTATGATGTTGATAATAAATTCCTGATAATTTGCCACTGTGTTTAGTACCTACCAGTGCAATTTCTCTTCCCTGCATTTGTCTCACTTCTGTTTGAACAGTTCCATATGGCTCCCACAGCATCATGGGGCAATGAGCTGTATCATGTGAAATAGCAGTTCAGGCTGTCTGAAAATTGCACACTGTCTGCTCTTGGTTCTTTTAGGAAAAGAATGAGGGATTGCTCCCCACTCACCTTTTCTATACCATTCTTCTTCTCCCATGGGAATCTCTTTCCCAAACTGTGTGATGCATTCCATTTGATTTCTTCTGTGTCAAAGCAGTTCTGCTCTGAACACTCCCACATCTTTCCCTTCCAATCCCATCTTCCTTATATCCTTTTTACAGAAATGCACAGTTACTCACGATGAGCAATACGTTTAACTTAAAAGTAGTACAAAATGACCTTTTTTGTTCTCAGCTCCTGATGTTCTGCTTGGATTTTTTTTTCTTTTCCTGTCTCCCTTTGCTGCTGCTTTGTGATACCTACAGTGAGTCTACTTAAGAAGTTATCACTATGTGTGCCTAACTATTGTCACGTTATCCATACATATTACTTTATACCTACAGAAAGGGAATTTTACCCGTGGTTTTATGTCCCAGATGCTCAGCATACTGAATTTTACTGCAACCTTTTGTGGTCCATTTCAGTTCTTATCGTTCTGGATACATTTCATTAAAAACTTATGTGCCTCACTAATTCTGCTTTCCAGATAAATTTCCAATATGTTGAACAGCATCAGACTCCAATGATTTGTATGAAACTCCACTTACATCCTCCCTGCATCACAAAAACTGGCCATTTAGACCTGCTTATTTTTTTTCTGTCCCCTTATTTCTTATTAGATATTCTAATCTACTGTGAAAGGGGTTATCCCTTGGCAATTCAGTTTCTTTAAAGCTTTTATACTTAAGCTGGAGCTCTGTTCACACATGTATTAGAAGAGCAGTGGCAAACTGCTTGCCAGAAACAGCATCATTTGAGTTTGATCTGTCATTAGCCTGGTAAGAGAGCTCTTTTGAAACATTAACCTTCATGTTATCTTTACAAATACGATTAAGGCTCAATGTTAAGAGAGCATTTTAGGAGGCAGTCGGGAAGGAAGAGGAGAGCCTCAGCCTCACACATGTTAGCAGGACAGTAGAGTATTTGAGGTTTCTTCTTCCGGAAAATATTCAGGTGAAACATACTGTGAAAATCAACTTTAGAAGAAGCAAATGTTCACAAAATGTCTTCTCGCAGCTACAATTTACGTTAATTTCCTGCCAATGTGGTCATTCTGGATAGGAGGGGATCAAAAGTAAAAGCAATGCAAAACTTTACTAAGCTTTCCCAGCCTACAAGCACAAAGACTTCCAGTGAAACCAGCAGTCCCAGGAGCATCTCAGCTCCCTGTCCTGTGGTAACACAGACATGTGTTGTATGACCAACAGCGCTGCAAGTTGCCCTCAGGGCTCGTCCTGTATGCTTATGCCACTTCAGCAGCATGGATTGTCCCCAGGGACATTCTGCCCACCACCATCTTCAGCTCTCCTACAAGCTCGACTTCCCTTCAGTTGAGGGTAAAACCTCAAATTTAAGTGCTGCATCTCAAAAGACTTGTATGTCAGGGAAAAAAAATAAAATTCAGAAGCAAAACAATACACAGAAATTGAGACCAAGTACTGACCAGTAGAGAATACAATACAGCCAGAAATACAACCAGAAGGAGCACTGGAGGTTGAACCAGAGAAAGAGAGGAAATCAAATCCAGAAACGAAGTGTCAGTGTCAGTTGTGCAATCTGTTTTCACAGAATCATCTAAATCTGAGTTAGTGAATTCCACTTCAGCTTTTGCTCCTACCCACCACGACATACACGGTATCTGGGAAATGTGCGAGGCACATCTCTGCAGAACAGCATGAGTCCGGTGCCTCCAAAAGGCCGAAGTCAATACGTTCCTGTGTCAGATGCATGCACCAGGGTAGCCATCCCAGCTGCACAACACATGATGTGTCAACTGCTTTACATAGGGTGGGTCAGGAAGAGGCTCATTAAGGAGAAACTCTACAGCTCTGCTTGCAACATCTTTGCATCCTCGACCAGTTTTACACCAAAGCCAAAGTGCACTGTTTTCAGAAAAGGGTTATTCTACGCTGTAGACATCTGTACAGAATGGTCAGATGAACAGTGTCTAGTACATTAGATGGACATATGCCACTCGTCTTTCATATCATTATTTCATCGTTAAGGAGAAAACATACACTTAACTTTTTATGTAGTAATATTTACAACAAAGCATTCCAGTGACCAAATTCTGATTATCGCACATAGGTGATGACAGACAGAGCTTCTCCACGAGTACACTTTGCAGTGAGGGAGTCTCAGCCTAACCATTTCCTCTGAGCTGAATTTCTCTCCTGTCTGGAAAGGCCATGACCCCACTCCCTAAAGGTATACACAAACTAATTCCCTCAAAACGGTCAGTGGAGTTCGGTACACAAATCCCCCTTGAAATTCATCCTATCTGTAAACTAAGAGCTAAGCTCTGAGGTGGCTTTCCACAAAAGTGCGGTTCACCAATTGGCTAAGACAGGCAATGACAGCACATTTTACAAAGGCTGGAGCATTTGCGTGGCATTTCTGGGCAGTGTGAGCTTGTTCCTGTGGGCACATTTTTTTAGTGCATCCGCTGGGAAGCAGTGTTGTTGGATGGAACTGAATTACATCACTGCCTTGATTACTGAACAGTCCCCACTGTGGAACTTCCCCACAGTGGACCAGAAATCTATTCCTGAATAACTGAAGGTAACATCACATAGCTGTTACAAATGATAAACAGTTTGGTTTTGCTTTTCCCATCCTTGACCCTTCTGTTCACCTTTCAGCTGTAAAATAGGCCATAGCATTACATGTGAGAAACAGTGTAAATCCCAGCAAGGCCAGTGGCAATTGCACTCCTGGAACTCCTACATCACTCTCATATCTGCTTATACAATGAATACACTGGCTTCTATTTATCCTAAACCTTTAAAACAAAGCTAAAACTGTATTATCCTACTCTTGATCTGGTTCTACCAGAAGATTTTGTAAGTAACTCTTTGAGATAAGCACCTGGAAATAGACACCCCGTCCAGCGTAGAATGTTACCTTGGCTAGTATGTCCTGCCTGTGATACAAGCCTGTTTATGAAAAATGAAAGATTTTTGGAGTGCTAATTCCTGCTCCACAGACAATCTGCAGTCTATCTGCTATTCCTTTTTGGCTTTATTTTTAACGGGGCCTTAAAACATATTTTTCCTTAAAATGACAACATTCTTTTCTGCCCTCTTTGTTCGTGGGGCTTTGTGTGCTCATAAACAGTTTAAGAGTTCCCTTCACACCTGTGATGCACATGTGTGCCTGCAATAAAGGCTCTCTTCTCCATCCTGCACTGATAAACTTAACAGCACAGTGTTTAGGAAAAAGCGCTGTCCTTGTGACCGCAATAAACAGAAGTAAACCCAAACCTACAGCAGCGACACTAAGGTCTGAGCTAGGAGAGAACTTGACCCGTGAAGCTCATTAAAAAAATCTGCTCTCTCAGGTACTAGGGGTGTCTCTAGTTTGCACTCTGGGATTTAAACTCTCTGTAACCTGAGTTCATTGAAGTGCACTGGTAATAGAAATCGCCACTTGTATTTCAAATGAACGTCTGCCTATCAAGTGTCTCCATGCATTAAAGTCTTGAAAAATTCTACAAATATTTTTTCATGAAGCCATCCAAAGTCTGGATGGCTTTATTAAATCCAAGCACTGGGCCAGATATATGCTCCTCAGGTTAGCAAAATCAGGAGGGAAAATTAGGAAAAGTTAATCATGAAACTTTGACTTTCAAACTCATTCTTTCAAGCAGCCTATCCTTTCTTCAGCACTCCAGCCAGTCAACCTTCCTACACTTCGAATAACATCCAAAGGTAAAAAAATTTTACACACACACTAACCATAACAGTGTTGCCTTTCAGCTTATGATCTGTCTACCTCTGCTGTTTAGTCAATGCTTACACCAAGATGCATACAGATAAACAAATAGGTTAATAAAGCTGAAAATTCCTGCACGAGACCTTTATAAAATTTTGCACCACTTAGCTTATTTTACGTGTTTATACCATACAAAAAATTAGAACTTCCTATTTGTCACATATTCTAGTCTCTTCCCTAGAGCAACAAAGGGACAGAGTCTTATTTCTTCTCCTGGCTCCAGTGTGGGAACAGAGAGGCTGTGGGGAAGGCGAGCAGACCTGCAGCTCCAGACCAGGCAGCAAATCCTGCTCAAAGATGCAGCAGCTTGCATCATCCCAAGGCTTTTGCTGCATCCTTCCTTTGGCTCCCTGTACTCCGAGTTCCTTACTTGGAAAACTGTGCCAAAAATGCCAATTAACATAACCTGAACGATGCTAGAGCCACACTGCTGCTCAAAACCAGCTCACTCAGAAAACGCCCCCTGGAAACTCATTTACATAGTGGGGAGTAGATCGGCAAGACTGCCAAGCCGCGAAATCTCAGCTGCCTGCACTGCTCCTGCTGTCCAAGCTCCAAGTTGAGGTCTCAAAAGGAAGAAATCCCCAAGTTGGCCTGACCACAGGACTCAGTCTATTTTAACTTAAGCACAGGTCCAAAGTCTAAGAGAAATTTATCTTCACAGAGAAAAGCTTAATCTTCTGGTTAGACAACACCACACACTACAATTTGATACTTAATAAATACTCTCTTTAAGCTAGAATTAGAGCTATAATACTAGTATTCACTTTTTCACTTATCCTTTAAAAACAACCGAGACTAAAGTTCAATTGCAATGTTTTGCAGCTGCTGTGGCAAGGACCCCCTCGGAAAGTAATTTCCAGAGGATTCTTGTTGTTAAAAAACCATTTCCTCAGTGAGGAATGGGGTGTCTGGAAGATAGCAATGGGGACAAAACTAAGTACAGAAGTTTAAAAGCATTCTTGAAGAGCATTTAAAAAGCCCTGTATTTATTCAAACAACTGCAAAAACATTTTAAGCTGTTAAGCAGTATAGCCTCTCCACCAAAATACAGACTGGTTGGCCTACCTTTGGATGGATGTTTTTCCTCATTGTTCCTAAAAAGTCACGTGGCAGCACCAGCACTTGCCTCCACCCAGGAGAAGGTATAGAAAACAGATGGCAACCTCCTGTTTCCCCCAGTCCTCCCACAGCTTCCAGCATTTCCATTCTCAAATACTGACCCCACAAGAGCTTCTGCCGCAATATCTGGTTGAACTACTTTATTATGAGTAATATACACTGCAAATTTAGTTTTGTTGGGAGTAACAGGAACCGAGAAGGTCTAGAAGAACAACTTCAGCCTCACTGAGTAATCTGCAGTGTTTAGCTCACACATCGCACAATATGGTTGGTTTGGTAGGTCAGATGGCATCATTATTGCTACCTGAAAGGATGAAAAACTCGTATTTCAGAATTACAAGTCTGATAAAATTTGCAGACTATGCCAAAAGAGTGAAACACCTGATAACACCTGATGTCTTCACATGTACTTGATTGTACAATAATGATGCCATAGTATTTATCTCTGGAAACACTGCCAAATTTATCATCAGTAAACATACCAGCTGTGCCACCTTTGCTGGTCTGCTCAACAGTCACCCTGTTCCCTGGTAGATGACAGCCAGCTTTTTTCTCCTTCCCTGTTTTTTTTGTTATTGTTATCCCTTCATGTTACTCACTGTACTCTCTCTCTCTCATGTGAATGTTGTATGTTAACCATCAAATCACAATCTGGAACTCCTTCTTTGGTAAGGAATGTAATTGTTCTCCCCACCCCTAATGAGGAGATGGTCATTTCACAGCTCCTCTTCCCCTCCCTCCCTCCTGAAGAGCAACAGGGAGACAATGCTTGAGAAGGAAGAAAAGTTCCCACCCCACACTCCTCCTATCAAAGAGACATAGGTGACTCACAGCTCAGTCTCTGTATCCTGTGCAGCCTAATGCCCCAAGGTAGAGAAGTGGATAAACTTTTATTTTTATCACAAAAAACAAGAGGGTGTCCTAAGCAAGTTCCCTACGAACCAGAAGGGTGGAAGGCTCTGCTCTTTTGCTTTTTCAACCCTAAAAAGAAGAAACAAACAAGAAAGGCAAGTCTGTGCTGGCCCTGCCAGCTTAGGTCAAGAGAACATTTAGCCACTTTTAACCCAGATGCTGCTGAAGACACACTGACGAGATAAAATGCATGCCAAGCCCAAAGTTCCCTAACACCACCTTTTGCTTGCAGCTCTGCATCATGTTGGACAGAGGTTTTCCTACTTCAAATCTATACTCTGTAAAAACTTGCTATGAACAGAGATCGTATACCCTACCTGTGGTAGGGGAGCTGGGACTTGATGATCCTTGAGGTCCTTTCCAACCCAAGCTATTCTACAATTCCACAGTATGAGCAACAGTACTGCTGTGTTATGCTTCACATGAACAGACCCACAGTAAGAAAATCACACAAGGCACTGCGGCCCACCAGAAAATCTAACCATCACAGGATCAGATGGAGTATTTCTTAGAACTTGGAGCATTAGAAAGCCCTCAAAAGCTGCTTTTATTTGCAACTTCAGGAAACAACCTCACTAAGCTATGTGAGATGGGAGCCTAGCTCCAATTGAAAAGGACTTAGATATCTATGAACTGACTTGAATACTTGACACTGGCCACCTGGAGCACCATGGTGTCCTCTGTGAAACAACAGAGCTCTACTGAGAGAGAAGAAAACCAACCAACAACAACAAACCCCACCAAATTAAAAGGAGGGGATGAAAGAATATGAAAGCAAAAAGACTAAGTACAAAACGGCAGCACATCTGTCACTACGTTTTTTTGATACAGATTAAATCTTTCTGACACTTCTGAAAATGAATTGAACGCAATTAACTCCAAACAGATTAGTTACACTAGTTTCATTTCTATTAGTGGCTTTACAAATTACTTGCTCTCTCTCCCCTTCCAGAGCCCTCTTATGCCAAAATACCAAACTTCAGCATCTCTACAGGCTGTCCTGAAGAGATTCACCATTTTGTGTAGGAACACACAATAAAGAGCATCCAAAAACAACTCTGTTCTGTGGAGGGAAAAAAAAAAAAAAAAAAGGAAAAAAGGAATTGTTTTTTTTCTCATGAGATGCATTACTTTCAGAGTAATTTCTATCTTTCTACTTAAGGTTGAGATTCTAGGAATAAACATTTGCCACAGCAACACAGACATGTTCTGTTTGCAGTTCCTTTTAACAGATCCCATTGTCATCATTTTAGACTTGCAGAGAGATCGCACTGACAGCAAGTCTCTGCTTCCCTCCCTGAGAGCTGCCAAAATGCGCAGAACTGAGCCCTGTCCTCTCGCTCCCTGGCCTGATGAGTACGCTTTAGAGGCATGCACAGCCTGGTTCACACTTACATGATGCACAGAGAATGAGGCAGAGAGCTTGCATAGTGAAGCAACACCTCATTCGCGAGCATGTGCAGAGCAGTCCACCTTCGCTTACTGCTAAAATCACTAAAGCAGTGCCATTTGCACTGCATATGTGCAAGATGCATGTCTCCAAGATTCATTACTGCGCATATGAAAATTCAATCATATCAAAGCTTAGCTTTAAGAAAGTCCCAAGGGGCTGAACCATGTGCTTATGTACTTTGAGGGGGAAAAAAAAACAACCCTTAATTTTTTTTTTCTTTTTTTCTTTTTTTCTTTTTTGGTAGCATTGCCCCAGTTTTTGTTTGTTTTTTTTTTAAAGTAAGAATAAAATAGATGCTGAATGAGTGAACTCCACGCTCCTTCTGTGTGTTTATATCCATCCATTTCATAAATTGAGTTCTGTTTCTGTGCAAACACAAGTGTATATATCATAGATGGATTTAGAGTCAATCGCAAGAAAACTAGCTTTAATGAATAAAACTGATTATTTCATTTGAAAACTGCTGTGCTTTCATCATTTAGCACAACAACACGTATACTTTCATGCTCTTTCTCTCTCTACTTTTTGTGGTTCTTTCAAAGGCAGATTATTCTGCAGTTTGCAAATCCCACACATTCACCTATCTTCATTACAACTTGAAAATTGCCTTTTTCATGATGCTTTTTATGAAAGTAAATTTGTAATTCAATCAAAAAGGGAATCGTACTGAAGGAAAGTGATGGTTTGGGTTTGCACATCTTACACTTGATCAAAAGAGAACAGATGAATGTGTATGTTCTCTAAAATACTTTTTCAAGCAAAGTTCATTTAAAAAAAATATACAAAATGAACCTGCTCTTCCTGGCTTTTGAATAGGCCATTCACATCCATGGACGTGAATCTCATAGAAGTTGGTTTCAACTTAGAGATACCAGAAATGCAATGTAACTCACAGTTGAAAGACAAGGATTTTTGAAGTGTCAACCCTCAGTTATCCAAAGCAGAATCGAAACGCACACGGAGCTGTACTAGTGGAGCTAAAGCATGGAGGCAGTCCCTGCTGTTCTTCCTCATTCCAAAACATCACACAAACCTTGACATTCTTGGACCTGTTACCAACATCTGGTGGCTGCCATGCAGACCCTGTTGGCACCATGCACTGCCAGGCCAAGGCGGGGCATGCTGCTGGCTGCAACCTCCAGCCCAGGTGGGAAGGAAAGGTCTCTGCTTTGAAGGTGCTCCGCAAATTAGAATTTCTACGTGTATAATAAAAGAGGTTTTTTGGATACAGTCTAACAAGAACTACAGAGCTGAAGAGAGCCATGCAAACAAACAGAAGCAGGAACTTCATGAGACTCCTTTGTGGAGTTAAATTTCATCAAAACAGCATTTCTAGAGTGATGCACATGTACAACTGTGGAAGGATAGGACTCAGCTGAGAAGCCATGAGATACAAAGTGCTTGCAAGACATAGCCAGTGTTGAGATAATTAAGGACAAAATTAAGCTTGTGCTATACTAGCATCTGCAAAGCATCAGTTAATCAAACAGTGTGCTAATCAGTCATTTTTCTGAGGGAAAAATGTAATCGAGCTTCCTCATCTTTTGTGTTGTCCTCAGACCTTGACAGATTTTCCAGACAGAAACTAAATTTCCTTAAGTATTTGCACACCAGGCACTGCATCAGAACCCGAGACATTTTCTCGGCGCTACTGCAACATTAGTAGAAAGTAGTTCTAGAAAAGCTGCTTTATAGGCGCTTTTGTTCTGTATTAAGAAGTCAAATAATAACAACAAATTAAAGTGGGCACCAAAGCATAACCCAGGAAGGAGCTAATACTCCACATCCCATTTCTGCAATCAAGAGACAAGCCACTCAACTATTTAGCAAGACTGCTGCCAGTAAGCCAGTGTCTCCCAGATTCCACAAAGAAGAGCAAAGAATACATTCTCTAGTGACCTCTGCAGATTTAGCAATCCTGTGCTTTTTTTGGTTTGGGTTTTTTTCCTGGTCTTTTTTCTTTTTTCTTTTTCATTTTTGGATTGTTGCTGGATGTAACTTCTAGGTATTGTAATCAATTTATTTTTAATTCAATGGAGAAATAATTCATACTGTCTTGGTTGCTAGCTATTCAAGATATTGTGGTTGCATTTTTGGTGTCTTTGGTACATTCTTCTGTAACATTCTCAGGGCACTGAAGTCAATTACTAAATTTCATGCTGTTTTACTTGCTACAAAGCACCATCCAAGCATTTTCTAGCAAGTCCTTGTGGGTAACTACATCCTGTTTAAGAAGTGCATGCATGTCTGCGTATTGATAGAGATGAGGTCAGTATCAGTGTAGCCATTTTGATTAATGCCTTTATGCTTTGGTCTCTGTGGGTTTAAGTCTCTTAGCACAAGAGTAAAAAAAAAAAAAAAAAAGATAAATCAAATTAAGCCAAGCACATCTGAAACACAAAGACTTCGCTGGTATCTGTCCGTCATGCCTCTGTAGTGTTATAACTCGTCCCAGCTTTTCTCTCCTTTTTCTCTGTTCCAAACCTCATTCTCTCTCACCCACTCTGCAGACATACCCATCTCCCTTCCTGGCTGTCCCACTTCTTCCCTCACTGCTGCTGCTCCCGCTGTGCATGTGAGGAAGTGGGAGGGCTCTTCCTGGTAGGAGGCACAAACCCAATAAGCTAGTGGTGGGGGAAATGGGAGATGCAACCTGTCAGGAAGAGAAATGCAAGAATGGCTTTCAGCCAGGGCTTGGGAAAGGTAGAAGGCCATGGAACCTACATGTTGAAGAAGGGAAATGGCTGGAAATGGAGCTCAGTAGCTCTCAGCCTACCACATCACTGTGATGGAGGAGGAAACCCCAGTGCTGATCTAGGGAGGAGGAGAGAGGGAACACCATCTGGAGGGAAGAAATCTGAAACGTGGTGAACTGAAATTGCTACAGTGCCACCATAAAGAAATCTATGAACAGTTATGACTTGCAATCCTAATTATGATATATGGGCATTTCCCTTTCAGGTTGTGTCACTGTAGCAGAGCGATGTCACAGAAGAGCTTTCCCTACTAATGCAGTGAAAGCTGTACCTAACATGCAGAAAAAGTAACACTGCCAATCTGGCCTCTTTTATTTATGGCTATATTCACTGCATTTTATTTATTGAGAGAAATGATGTATCCAATATATCCATGACAACTTTCTAGAAGTGGCTAACTACCAAAATGTTGGCTGCTCCCAAAAGTCATTCCTCTAAATCAAGTTGTGAAAGGAAACTGGTGGCAGACAGCATACAGAACTGAGCGCTCTGAAAAGTAACAATCTCACATGCACTGTACACTCCGATTTCTGAGCATACTTTTCTCTTGTGCACATGCTATAGCCACCTTGTGATTCTCTGTGAAAATGGGAAAACATTAACAGTCTGCAGAAAGGGAAAACGGGAGTGAAAATGAAGAATAGCAATGACAGTGAAGTCTCACCAATTTAGCATGTCAGTACTCCTCATTCTCTACTGATCCAAGGCAGCAAAGGGAATAAGAACAGAAAATAAATAATATTCCTTAGAAAGACATAAAAAGACAAGTCATAGTAAAATCCACGCTTGACCTGACAGTCTCTCCAGCAAGCCAAATCTGCTTACTTTGTTCACAAAAAGTAATTTCTTTAATTTGAACTGGAACTTTGCCTGACAGCAAAGCATAGGATCTTCCTTTTCTGGGTAGATGCACTGTAACCACCAGCTGAAATACATCAACACTTCAGATAAGCCATGAACTATTGTATCTGTTGATTTATAGCTGATTAAAGACTCCCAAGTTGCTCCTAGTCCTGAGAATTAATGTATTGAAGAAACCCTCTGCAAGCGTGTTGGTCTACCAAATAGGTTGCTGGCTGGTGGAGCTCCCAGCAGTTTTGGTGGCAGTCCTCTGATTTCCACTGCAGGTATCAGCAGATAGGTTACTGCACACCTCAGAGCTGTCACAGCAGCCCTTGCAAAATCTATTCAAGATTCATAACCCTACTCCTTAGTAAAATTATTTCCTAGTTGTGCAAATTACTCAAATCACATTACCAAAATATGAAAGATACTTCCGTTTTCAACATATTATAAATTCCATTAATGCAAAGGATTGTTTTAGAAAGAAAGGCATACACATCTCTATTCTTTTGGCAAATGGCACGCAAAATTTCAGTGCAAAGTCCCATAACCTAAACAAATCAATAACCAATCTAATAAAAGAGTAATTTACAGCAATTATTACAATGTCATGTCCTGGTTGAAACCATGTGTCAAACCACCGTAAAGAATGCAGCGGCTTACCAACCCGGCAACTAGAAGCAACACCAACAATAAAGTCTTGTAGCAAGAGTAACTTTTTCTTTTTTCCTTCTGCAGCAATTCTGTGTTAATTGTTTTGCCTCAGGGTGGAGGATCAGAAATAATACCTCCAATTACTGCTAGTAAATCTGAGTCATTTTCATGATGTACAGCAGTGTGAGAGCACACAGCTCCCAGGGACAGTCCCAGGTAGAGAGAAAGGAATCATGATCAACAGCCCTGACAGGAGCTGAGGTTTCACTCCCTGAGGAGCCACAGCCACCAATCCTCAGCGAGTCGCTTGAGGAAGAGCACAGAGAGGCTTCCTCAGGTAAACTCACGGCAAGTGCTACACACAGGATATCTTAATGCGTGTGCCACCTCTTCCAGGATTACAGACACTTAAAATGCTTTCTCCTGCTTGACGTACACCTTGAGAGTTGGGTTGCCAGTAGCTAGAAATCTATGGCAAACAATTCATGTTTACATGGGCAAAACCTTCCAAATGTAACTTGTGGTCAGTGCACCCTGTTTTCCAGAAGCTAGGTAAATTACACCCAATCATCCTCATCATTGCGATAAATATACACTCAAGAAATTAGGATGGTGCTCTCAGAGAAAGACGGCAAGACTTCTCCAAAAGGCAAAATTACCCATTGCGAGTGGGCTGCACAGCACAGCCCCACAAGGATCTGCACTGAAACACATGAGACAGGTAACGCTCACTTGGAAAATGGCCCTATGTACTGACTTTTGGTGAATACACACTAAAGAAAAAACAAGACAAACGCAAAAGAAAGCATACCATGCTCCTGTATTTCCTCAAGGTGATTTAGCATGATATTTATTACAATCTGCACAAGGAAAAAGTGCAGTACTTCAGTAATATGAAACTTGAGCACAGCATCTGTTACTAAACTTTGCTCAGAGGTAAGGAAATGCAACCAAATTCTGGGTGAATTATAAAACAATTGGGTGGCTAGGGAAAAGAAAGCTCAGAGTAGTTTAAAAACAGATTTACTATGTTTGAAAACAAAAACTACCATCATTATTATTATGCCTGCACACAGAACCAAATGCTAACGTTGAATTATTAGGAAGCTGATATGAAATGTAACAAATTCAGTGGGTCATTTGAATTTTCAGCTTCTCTGCTGTTTTAAGGAAAATGTAGGCAAGACAGAGACCCTTCGGGCACTGAGTATTTTGCCTTTTTAGTCCTGAATGCTGGCAGCTTTCTTGCTGCCACACTGTTTGTTGCTTATGAAAAGCAGCTGTATTTTGAGGTACTAATAATACCCAATAGTATAAAAACTGTATTTTCTGGAGAAGTCTAACTCCTTCAACACCACAAATGAGTAACATTCACACCATCCAAACTGAGGCTTGATGGAAGAGAACTAGAGGATCAATAAGGATTGACAGTTTAAAATACTGCTTTTTAGTCTATCAGAAATAAAGAATGTTTTCTATCAGGCTCTCCTATTTTCAGGTAAGCTTAGGAGGAAAGAGACAGCATAATTCACAACCAAGTCCAATTTTGGTTTTGCTTTTTTTCCATATAGTTGCTATAATCTTTTATTTTTCCTTACACTCAAACTTCATATTCAGGACCACAATTCACCGCCTATCCCAATTCGTTGTAACTAAATAAAACTTCCACAACCAATGGAGTGTATACTGCACAAGAAACCTAGAATTTATTTTCTATCACAATAAGCAAATGAACATGGCCTAAGCCATACTACCGGAACAGAATGCCTGTTCATTCTCACCACAGGGAAAGATATCAGAGATTAACTTAGATTAACTTACTAGGTAAGATTTTTAGAAGCAAATTTGCTTCACCACTAGAAACATCTTTTCACCTTGTATTCAGATTTTCCTCATCTATTTAAAATTCTATTCATTTATTGTCTGAGATTTAACAAGAAGTTTCTTCCTTTACTTCCAGCTGTAGGCAGACAAAGAGATACTGAGGATGGTTTTCATTGGATTACTCTTTCTTTCATCAGTTACTGATCCTACAGATAAAAATTAAAGGTTTAAGACCTTCCAATGACTACTCTCACAGTTCCTAACACCTATTTTAATATTATTTCATGCCAGACAACCCTGAAAAAGTTAATGCAACACAGTAAAGCTTTGGAAGCAACTTGAGAGGGAGACTAGCAGTTCTTTGCATATAGCACGCAGACGGACAGACACTTGAGCAATGAAGCAACGTCCTACCTCTCCTTGCCGGTGATAGTGCTTGGGAGGTTTTCTTATCTGCTCTAGCATTTTCCCCTTCTTACTGCTAGCAAGCTTCAGTCCCTGGTGGATGCCTGCGGATCTGTTGGTTGCCTGAGTTGGAGCCTCCCCCATCAGGGTGGACTTGATGGAGTTCACCTTGGAGCTGGAGCTGTCTAGCTGGGAGCTCTCCACGATCAGGACCGCGGCTAGTAAGAGGAGGCAGCAGGAGCACTTATTCCACATCAGCACGATCATCTCCCCTCCCCCCAGAAGGCTTATATTTTTTCCTTCGATTTTGATTTTTTTTTTTTTCTTTTTTAAGGAAAAGAGGGGGGGGGAAATGTTTGGAAAAAATATCTCCCAGTGTTGTTAATAAGGCAACAGATTTCAATGCCACACACTCAAGGAGCTGCTGTTCTGAGAAAGACGGGAGAAAAGTAATAAAAAAAAAAAAAGAATTCCCTATGAAAAACAAAAACAAAAACGTGTCAAGTCTACCGACACTGAGCAACTAAGCGGGTCTGTGAAGTGGTGGCTTTTTCCTCCAGGTTCTTGAGAAGTCCAAGCAGTTTTCTAGTAACTCAGAGCAACAGGCTGCAAGGCAGTGCAGCCGGGCAGCTGCCGCCGGCACAGTCCCCAGCACGTTTGTTCAGCTCCAGAGGAAGGGCGGCGAGCAAGTTACTTCCCCCACTCCTCCTCTCCTGCTGCATAAGCCAGCAGAGAGGAAACTCAAACCAGATCCAATCCAAGCAGCACCGGCAGAAGCTGGGCTTCGTTTTCTTTCACTCTCTCTCTCCCCCTTCTCTTTACTTTTTATTCCCCTCCTCCTTTTTTTCTGTCTTTTGCCCCAGCCCATGCAGTCAGCGGGAGCGAAAGCACCATGTCTCCTCCTCCTCCTCCTCTTCCTCCTCCTCTTTCTGCTCCTCCACCCCACCCGTGGCAGAGCCATGAGGCTGGGGGCAGAGGCTTTTGGGCACTCAGGCTGCCCAGCGATCCCCTTGCACCTATAGGGAAATCCAACAGCTGCTCACTGGCTCTTATTGCTGCTTTTCCCTTCCTGGGATCCACAAGGCAGCCTGCTTGTGCCAAGCACATTAAAATTTCAGACTAAAAATTTCATTTTAATTTCATTTCAATAATTCATTTCAATTTTTCTTGTACTCAGCTTCATGTAAGGGGTAAGGAATGAAAAACTAAGTAAAATAAGTAACTCCTGATGACATTTACAAGGAAATGTTTCAAGAAGACCAGAAAGCAGTTTGCAATCTCACAAGACAGTAATAAAAGCCAGTCCTTTTCGACTGCTTTAGACTTGACTTTTGTCACCAAGCCCTCACCCCTCTCAAGCCCCAAAGCCAGTGCAAGCAGCTAGCAGAATGGCAGGAAAGGCTCCGGCAGGCAATTTTCTTGGAAGCTGACAGCAATCAACACACAAACAAATCTGTAAAAGCACAAACAGGCAACTTGGACATGTATGAGCAGTGTATGTGCCTGTGTGCACGGGCATCCTCACGCAAGGGAGGAAGTTGCTCACCCACCTGTTCACACAGGCCCAAGCTGAATGGGGAAACATAAACCAGTGACAGCTCCCTGATTTCTAATAAGAAGTCAATCCTAAATTTCCTCTTCCTATTATCACTGGCTGACAAAGTCACGTTTTGTGTTCTTGCTGGGAATAACACAAGTTACAATTCATATCTCTTCATCATGTTCTCCACATAAGTCACAACAGAGGCTTAGTGCTAATCTGCCCCGCTTCATATATGGTACCAAATTCATATAACACCTGCAGGATTTGGTTCATTGGGTGTTGTAAGACCACATGTTGTATCTGTGCTTTGGCTGTGATATAGCACATCTTAAAAAAAAAAGAAAAAAGAAAAAAAAATAAAAGAAATCTGCCAGTGCTTGTTTTACAGAGGAAGCAACAGAAATTTATAAGTCAGCAATGGAGCACTGACCACCAAAGTCGCCTTGAATAAGGGAGGATTACAAAGAAGGTAAAATAAGCGGATGAGACACACAACGAGAATCCATGACAATAAGAAACACAATACGATGACCTCATGCAAGTATCATCCAGCTCTTCTTGAAATACATGGACATGTGTGGTACTGAAGAGAGGCACGTAGCATGTAAAAGGGCCAGGCTGTAAGCAGATTGTGTCTGAATTAAATATCTATTAGTAACATAATAAAATTACATAATAAATATAAGAAGCAAGTTGCATTCAAACTTCCTTGAAGTAAATAAGAAAGTCCCCGTAAATTCAGATCCTTCAAAAATGTGAAGACAATGTGGAAGACAGCTCAAAGCTTTTCAGACATTTAAAGACAGATACCCAAACTCACTTTTTTTAATCACTCTGGATTCAGTTAAGGATGAAGTTAATAAGTCATCTGGATTCAAATGACTTTAAAGATATTAATTTAAAATTAGCAGGTATCCTTCCAACAGAGCAAGACCTATCTTGTAACTTGCTGCTCTGATGGGAAGACAGCTTGCAGCATTTCTAAAGAAACAGGAACAGACTTGGCTTTGCTGTCCCAACAGCTGAATCCAGAGGCAGCAGCAACCCACCTCACTGCAAGGCGTCTGCTGAGCAACAAGCTGCACAGTCAGAAGGCTCAGGACTCTAAACCTACGTTTTGGAGGAAGTCTTTTCCTCTTTCTCTTTCCTTCTTTCACAAAAGCCTGAAGGTGACTACTATAAGATCTTGTTTGTCTCCACAGTATTTGTGCAAAGAATAGATAATACTTGTAGAGAAATAGGGTATGTGATATTTTGATTTTTGCTTTTAACCAGCATTCGGCCCGAGCTTCAAACTGGTCAAATGCAGACTCCCAAACTTCACTGTGGATTTCCTATGCTCCTCACTGCAGCAGTTCTTAGGCTTTTTAAAGACACAGAACTACCTCACAGTATCAACTAAAAAAAAAAAAAAAAATTGTATAGATGCAAAAATACCAAGAAGGATCTGTAATTTTCGGACATATGGAGGCACTACAGTCTAGAATTTCAAAGGTACAAACAGCTTCTAATGCATGTAAGTACCATGCAGGATCTACCAGAGGAACCAACTACAAAACCTCATACCTTTAACAAAATGAAACACACAATGCAGAGGCTGACCTACTGATGAAAATTAGGCAGAAAGAGAGTCTGCCATCAAATCCTCCACTAAGTTTGAGTGGCCAATTTGGAGCAGCTAAAGACCAGGTATTTGTGTCTGTGTGGTTGATTGCTGGGGTATAACCTGGCAGGTGACTCAGCACCACACTCAAAGAGTGAGCTTTCTCTCACTCTTCCTCTTCCCAGTAGGAGGGGGGAGAGAATTTTTAAAAAAATAATATATATATATATATATATATATATGAAGTAGAACTTTTGGTTTGAGATAATATTGTTTACTAAGACTTAATATTTACTAAGAGAAAAGGATAGTAATTATGACAAATATATATATACATGAAAGTATGTAACAAGCGATGCACAAGCAATTGCTCACCACCCCTTGATCAATGCCCAGCTTGCCACCTAAACAGTGGGAGAGAGCAAGATGAACTCCCACCCCCTTCAAAACTTATTTCTCGTGATGTCATACAGTATGGAATTATCCCTTTGGTCAGTTTAAGTCAGCCATCCTGATTCTGATCCCTCCCAGCAACTTGGGCCCTTTGGTGAGAATGGCCTTGGCTCTGTACAACACTGCTTAGCAGCAACTATAAATATCAGTGTGTTATCAACACTGTTCTTCTCCTAGAACCAAAACACAACATCATACCACACACTCTGAAGAAAAAGCTCTGTTCCATCTGAAACAAAGACATCAGGCAAATGCTTGTGAGCAATATAATCTTTTGCTCAAATCCATATCTAGCAGCAAACTGTACAGAACAATGGAAGAATCATTACCCTGAAAATGACACTCAGTGCCAAATGCTATGTAACATACAAGACAGTCATTAGAGTGACATGAGAGATCATCTAGTACTGCATTACAGAGAGCAAGCCTGCTCTATTACCTATACAATCATGAGACTTCTTGGGTTTGCAGGTAGCAAGACACCACCATCTCAGCACCTCTCAGCCAGACCCTGTGATTCAGAGAACTTGTGTGCTTATGGCCACCAAACACAAATTGCACCCACAGGAGAGTCCAGGTCCCACCCCAGAGGAGTGCAGGTGGCTGGTTGGCATAAGCTGTCCTCATGAGGTGGCACCTCCAGTGCCTAGAATCCATTAACACAAACATTCATTAACAACCAGTGAACATCCAGCTGCAAATATTGAGAACTGCCTCACTGAGCCACAGTACTGATGAAATCAACAATTACAGGTAATTGTTAAAAGTATTTCAATATGTAATTACGCATTTATACCTCTCTTAGGCTAAATTTACATACATTGTATAAAAAAGTAGGCTTTTCTTTTGTCTTATTTGCATCTTTAAGGAGGAGAGACAACAGACTAAAGTTTGAAATTAGAACCAAAACAGGCATTCATACCCTGAACAAAAGTTGGAGGATTAAGTGCTCCAAACATACATTTCTATTTTACATATGCTTCAGTGTTTCCTTTAATTACACTTACAAATTTAATGGAAAAAAAAGAGTGGCCTTAAACAAAGATTTTCATAGAATTTTTCCAGGCTCACTACTAACTCTTGCCAAAATCAAAAAAGGCCAATGAAGTATTTCAATATGTTGATACTTTCATTGAGAATTATTAATATTTTAACTGCTTTTCTACTAACTCTTTATTTTTCTGTATGAAGTTGTGTCTGCCTCTTTATATGTTTTGCCAAGGAGTTCAATTAGATTCATTGCAGTCTTTCTTCTTTTCTTCCTTTTTCATTTTTGGGAGGCAGATGATGCGATTTGATGGAAAAGAAGAGCAATCTTTTTTCTTTTCCTGTTTTCTCACCCTGCCCCCTACCCCCCTTAAATTTCTTTTCTCCTTTTGCCTCTGAAACTATTTTTAAGATGAATTGTTTGGAAAATGCATAGTCTAGAAGAAGTGAAGATAAAAGCAAGAAATAATGGAACATAAGAAATTAATATATTCAATTTAAGGAAGAAAATGCAACACAATAAAATGGGGAGATCCTTCACTAGACCTCCTTCAAAGGGCCAAAATAGCCCATTATAAACACCAACTATGACAGGCCAGATTATAATCCTGTATATTTTACAGCAACTATATTTTAGGCCCCTTGACTTCAATTGAACTGTTTTTGATTCATACCAGCTTTAGTTCAGACTAACGTCCTATATTTTCCTTTCTCTTAAATAAACAAAATTACCTGTTCTTCAAATTAAATCTGTTTTTAATTTTATTTAAAGCATTTTGGGATACTTCTTGTATGAAGGACATTCTCTAACATAGAGGTGTATTGTTTTTTTGTTATTATTTTTTTGTTTCACCAGCTGCACTGAATTTCCATTGCCCCTTACAGCAACTCTCACAGCTTGGCTGTGATTTCCCTTAGCTCTGCCCCTGGGGCCTACTCTGTGCTTTATTTAATTTCTTACTAAAAATATGCAATCAAGACAATCAAGTGATAGCCAGTTTTTCTAAGACTGCAGCACAACAGTACATTTTATTCCAAAAAGCACATTTAAGGAGTTCCTTCCTCTCCTCTGTCCTTCATCTCTCTGTGGGACACCTTTGGGATTTGCCTCTTTATTTCTTCACCATCTTTATTTCTTCACCACTATTCAGCTCAAATCAAACTCCAGCAAGCAACTCTTTCCTCCCATGGGGAAGGCTTTACACTGGGGTACAGGGTCAGGAGAGTGCAGGCACTGGATGTCGAATGGGGACAAATAACAAGAGGGGCCCTTTCCCACCAAATGCTTCATGTCCTAGGACTGTAGCCCCAGCAAAGTGCCCAGAGGATGGGTTGGGGTGTGCAATTCCCAAAAGAAAAACAGATGGGTGCCAGCTTCAGAAATCCACAGTAATGCAGTCTATAGCCACCACAAAACCCTTCTCTGCAGGTGGTATTTCCATATTAGCAGCAGGGGAACCATTCTTTAGAACTAAATCTGTGTTCCCACCAGTATTTTAGAGGGCAGGACGTATGAGGAGCAGCTAAGGACACTTGGTTTGTGCAGTCCAGAGGAGAGGAGGCTAAGGGGAGGACTCATGGCAGCTGCAGCCCCTCACAAGGGACAGCAACAGGACCAAAGAGACCAGCATGGAGCTGTGTCAGAGGAGGGTCAGGTGGGGGTTAGGGAAAAGCTCTCCACCAGAAGGTGGTTGGCATGGAACAGGCTCCCTAGGGCAGTGGGCATGGCGCTGAGATGCCAGAGTCCCGGGAGCTTTTGGACAGCCCAGCCATTCATGGAAGTGCTGCATGGCCCAACTGAGCCGCAACGCAGCCTTAGCAGCAGCCAGAGCAGAAGGCACAACCTCAGCCCTGAGAGGCTCTAAATCCTAATGCTATGCTCCTCGTGAGCAGGAGGGAGGCAAATGATGCAATAAAACTGTTTTGAAATATTTATGATTTTTTGTCCTGCTGATCATTTTTTCTGAAAAGATGAGTACTGAATGTTATTGTTATCCCTCATAAATAGCTTCTTTTCTTCATTAAAACACTCCAGAATGGTGTTGCAGTTAATTAACGACACAGTATGCAATTGGCACAGTCACTCACAGCTCGGGATTTCAATCAGCTACTCTGATGACCATTTACCCTTCATAGGGAAAATGCCCACTCCTGGAGAGAATGACAAAAGCAAAGGGAAAGACTCCCAGACCAGTGAAAATAACAACCACTGACTAATGTTGTCAAACATATTAACCAGTTAATTAAAATTACTCTAAGCTATTTAATTATTTTTGCCAAAAAACCTTTGCTACCTAACTGAACTAAACAATGGAAGATGGTTGACTTGATATGGCAGCAGCTGAAATTTCAGCATCCTTCTCCCAGCTGCATATATTGAAGCTGTTAAAACAATAAAAGCAATTATCAAGTTCATGTACACTCATTTTCTTTGCGATATTCTTTGCAATATTGGAGCCAAGTTACTCAAATTTTCCAAAGAAAAATAACTGTGAGGAGAATTCCCTTCTCAGGAATGAAAACAGCAGAAAAGGCTGAAAAGGGAGTTAGAATGGAAACAATTGTGGAACCTTAGCTATAATATGCAATGAAAAAACTGATTGCTATTTATTACATCTATTCTGTGCTTTCTGATAAAAGCAGTCTCTATGCCAAGCAGACAAGCATACAAAACTGCAAATGTAACAATATCATTTGCTTTGGTTTAAAAACCTGACTTGAGCAAACACTTCTGAAGCTAGAATGTTTCATCTACAGACTGTCAAATAAAATCTAACTTTCAGAAGAAGAGTAGCCTCTGCTTTGCCTAAGAGGGAGCTGAGGAAGGTTACGTCTCTGTAAGATTGCTCAATGTTATCCCCTGCCTTTATTCAAGAAAACAACTCGAAGTCAGAGATGCTCTTCTAGAGAAAACTCCCACAGTTATTGGGTTGGTTTTTTTTGTTTCGTTTTGTTTTTTTGTTTGTTTGTTTGTTTTGTTTTTAGTTTATTGCTGTAGAAGGAAATTATAATATGACACAATAAAAAAATCCTCATCCGCAATACAAGAATTTACAGTGGGTTATCAGTTCATTAAATAGCATTAAATCACATTCTGTCCTACTAACAGCTTGACATCTACTTGATAAAAAAAAAAAAAAAAAGAATCTGATAGCGACCACTTATGAGCTGGGATTGTTTCTATTCAGATTTTTTTTTTTCTGTTGAAGTTTTTTTCCATTGAAATGCCAACATAAGGACTGCTTCCTATCTCTTATAAACGTATGCTTTTTCCAGGAGATGCGATGCTTGAAGAAAAATAGCATTCTGTGTGCAATTTCCACAAAAATGGGGAAAGAATGAATAAGCATTTCCCTCATTTATAGCAGAGAAAAGCACTTAATGTCAGTGCCATAGGTAACCCTTCTCTTTGCTGTCTGTCGGTGAAAGTGGACAGAAAAAAAGAAAATCATAGAATCATTAAGGTTGGAAAAGACCACTGAGAACCTCTACTCCAACCCTTCACCACCATGCCCACAAACACATGTTGAACCAAAGGGCTCAACCCATATTGTTTTGTGTAAACAACCTAAGCTTCCATCCCAAAGTTTGGCTCTTGTGTTCCAGGACCTGCTGTGTCCCAGATTCTTTCAGCTGAAAGAGTTACTGGGACTTCTTTTTTTTTTTTTTTTTTTTTTTTGCCAGCCTTACTTAGCATATAAATCCTCTGAGCCTAATCAGAATCATTTAGTACCTGTACCTTAAGTGGTGACGCAAAGTATCCTCCTAAATGAGCTTCTCATTTAAGTCAGTGGACACTGATGCTGTTACAGGAAGAACAGAACTAGTCCTTTTGCCTTTTTTGCTAGTATCCACAATAGGCAGCTTTATTTTTCTGTGTAACAAGTACCAGAATACTGAGTGTACTGGTTGCCAAGAAATGTAGAACAAACAGACTTACATGTTTTTCCCCTGATTTCCATCATTTGACCTTTGCTTTTTATGTTTTAGAAAAAAGCTGCAATTTTATTTACATGTATAACCTAGATGAAATGCTAGTTTGTATGTAGAAAACTATGTGCATCTTGGAATTAGATTTTCCATTTTTTGAAAGCAAACCATAATGGATTAATGGAAATCTTGAAATGTTAGGTTTTAGGATGATTCTCATTTCATATTTCTGATTCCTTCAGCCCAGACAAGTTCTCTTTGGGCTCCCTAGAGACATGAGATATTAGTTCATAGTCCCCAACATTAGCATACGTCCTGACATAGTAGGTACTGAAAGGACTCAGACTGCCCAGTTCAACAGCAATTTTGAAACCTGCAGAAGTACCAGGAATCAAAGAGAGGATGAATGATTAACACAGAACTCACATGACAGGGAACTGAGCAAAAACTAATGTGGAAGAGGAAAGGTGTGAGGAGAATAAACAGGAAGAAGTAAATTAAACCATAATCTAGGGATTTCTGTGGATGTTTTCTAGTAGTTTTTACCACCTTGAGGTTTCGAACATGCAACTCACTATACTGATTCTTTTTTTTCAGTAATCAGACTCATCAACTTTAAACATTTCACTTTCATTTAGAAATCTCACATCTTTTACTTCTAGGTATCTGCTTAAACTTGGTTCTCACTGCCTGTATGCAAGAAATACATTACTTCTTTCACCCCATACTTAATGTCTGGCCCATACCACCCTCCTAATTTTACATTAAAAATTAGTTTTCTCTGATGCTATGCAAGAATGTTCTTAATCTTTTTTTACCAAGGGATTTTCACAAAATCACAATAAATAGTCTACAATATTGAAATAGAAAGGAAGTAAAGAGGAAAGAAAAATTAAGTGCCAGCTTCTACATATGGTTTCTTATTCAAATAAGGTATTATTTCTGATGTTAATTTTCCAATTCCACATAAATTTAATGAAAAAAAAAAACTTAGTCATGCCTCCATGCATCACCAGAATGTTTGTGCAATACAGTACCGTAATACTTTACCTAAAACTGAGTGGCACATGGTTCTTCATGAAGAAAGTGATAGAGAGTTACTGCTAGAAAATATGTGGTTTTGTTTGTTTGTTTCTAACAGACTTATTATCTAACTACATGTCATTTTTGCTATCTCCACCTGCACTGGTTTACAGATGACTCAGCACCACCGGGGGAGGAATAGGGAGCATCTTTGTGGAAATTACCCTTCCCAATTCACATGAACCCAACTGCAAGGCGAATGCTGCTACCCACCCAAGATAGAAAATTCCTCCCAGAAGAAAAAAATTAATCAAGATATTAGAGGCTCTTCCTCACCTACACTAATTATACCGAAATACTGAAAATTTCTACTTAGTTCCTTAACATCGAAGTTACAGGTGATAAACCCATCACCAAAGCATTTGATGATCTTTTTCTCTGCAGTAACACAAATGCCATGCCTAGTTTTGACCTGGAGGTTGACTTCGTTTTCAATTACACTGATCAAACTCACACTATATTTAATGTTTTCTATCTGTAATTCTTGATGTGATTTTAGGAACAGGGAATACTTTGCTAATACTAACTTGAAAATTGGCTCAGATACACATCATTTTTTTTCCCTATAGGTTCACTGTTCAATTCAAGGCAGGGGATAATGGTTAACACTTTCAGAAGCCAAGCATGGTAGCGCCTATGTTGCAATGCAAATGCAGCTGAACTGAGTTAAACTTTGCAGTTCAGAAACTGACTTGTCAAAGTGTTCCTGAGATGAGGAGAGCCTTCTCAAAAAGTAGCTTCCCCTCAAAACCAAAGACAAGTAGTGTGCATCCCTGCCTCTTTTAAAACCTCTTGGATTTGCTTTGCATACCTCCTGCTGCTTGTCAGATACAAGCTTCCCAAGACACGTAAAACTATCTCCATTTCACAGTACACATGGAACAAGAACATACGTAACCTGTTTTCTCAAAACACACATGCTGCAAATAAAGATATCAAGTGTAGTGACATTACTGCATCGCAGCTTAAAATAACATCCTGTGCAATGCCTGTATACTGTGCTATTAGCTCAGTTTTGGATTTTCTGAATGCTGGGTGTGCTTTCAAAGAATAACGCTCCAGTTCCTGTACAATACATGAGTGTACTGGCTCCTAAGCTGGGAAACAAAGTTAAGAATGTGTGGGTTTTGGCTTCAAAATTAACCATGCTTTAGTAATCTAGTATACTAAACTGTTTCTTATTAATGTATCATGCAAATACTCTCCAGTCCTCCCGCAAGTCTGACACTTTCCCAACATATCAATAGCAAATGTTCTGTGAAATGCAACTTTTCTGATGTAGGCCACCCTGACTTTCAGTCTGATCTCAACCCACCATCCAAATCTTCATGGCAGAGGCAGAGTGGGGTTGTTCTTTAATAAGGGAAACAATATTGGAAAAAATTGTTTGATACATCTTGTTTAGTTTTCTTCAGTAAAGAGCCAACCGTCTCCTCCCCTCCACCCTTCCTTTTTCCTTCTTTCTTTCTTTCTTTTTTTTTTTTAATGACAGCTGAACAGCTTGTGTTTTCTGAATCAGAACACAGGTTAATTCAGGGGGGTAGCTGGCACCAGCCCCTCATCAATGTAACTGTTTTCCTTGCAGTGTGATATTGAAATGTGTGCAGACAGAGGCAGAAGGCACCCGGGGACATTTAATAAAGTATAAATGAGCTTCATAGAGGTTCTGTGAAGCCTGTCCCCCTCTTCCAGAGCATATTTTTATTTAATGCTGCTGTTACCTCACCTGGCTGCAGCAGGTCCCTTCCCTGGATTGTAGGCATGGCTAAGCCAACAGGTGGTAGCATTGGAAGCTCTTTAAGTGAGTTCATTGAATGGCTTAGGTTGAAAGGGACCTTAAAGGTCACTGAGCTCCAATCTCCTGCTGTAGACTGGTTCTCCCCCCAGCCTTGAGCACCTCCATGGATAGGACATCTACAGAGTTGCCTGGGTGCAAGAAGGCTGAAGGTTAGGCTGCCCACTGTTTGGATGACTTTGTGGCTTTCTCTGGGCTGACAGTTGCTCTACCTGGGCTGTCACAGGCACCAGCCTGGTTCTCATGCTCCATTTCAAAGCCCCTCTCTGGAACACAGGCTGTAGGCTGCGGCACAGACAGCACTTGGGTTTGTAGCCCAGGCAGGAGACAGCTTAAAACCACGCATGAAGGGCAAGGGAGGAGCACATTGTCAATTTCAGTTTAGTTTTCATGTGTTCATGTTTTGCATCTTTGCTCAGTAATTAAAGCCATAGTGTTATCTAGTCTCCTCTGCCTCAACCGTCTCATCTTTCAGAGGCTTTTTATAGGCACTGTAGTAAAACAGAACCTCAAGGAAGGATTTTAACCTCTTCTGATTTTAGTCATTACAAGTCCAAAATCCAGCTTTTCACCTCCCCTTGTTCTCAAAATTATCTGCACAGATGCACTCAATTTTTCTCCCGTAAAACCTACAGCTCTCCAATGAAGTTACAGTAATGACATTACACAGTCCCTCTGCTGGGCTCCTCACTGCTAGGCCCAAGAATTGCTGGACCTTTTTTTTCCTGTTATCTTCCAGATGTAGCTGTCAGAGGGAGAAAGAGGGATGGTTTGGAAGAGTGGATGAAGAGTGATGGTTTGGAAAAATACAAACTACTGCTCAACCAAGTTCTGTTTGCATTGGAAAGAGATTGAAATAAAAATCTAGGTGAAGTCCAGACTTGACACAAGACTTTCAAAGCAATGTCTTCTGTCACATTTATTGTCTTTAACCTACCAGTGCAACACCTAAATCCTCTCACTAGAGAAGACAGGAAACAGTCACAGCTGTAAAGGACAAATGGCTTTGCACTCAGGCATGATACAAGATACAAGAGAGGGAGGAAACCAGTTCTATTAGACTTACTTCGATTACGTCTTTTTTTAACTCCCTAAATTGAAAGCAACTGGAAATATTTAGGAAATTCGGGAGATTTAGCTCTTGTTTATACAGCAGATGAAAACAACTGACCCAAATGCTTCTATATTTTGAAGCTCCAAGGTAAAGAAATAGTTTATTTATTAAAAATAACCAGATCCTCTAGTTTCTATTGCCTACAGAAAACTAAAATCTGAAATAAATTGTTTTTAAAAATTGATTTCCTTTAACATGTGTACAAGATTAAGTGGTTACAACTAGAAATGCTAGATATTCTGAAATATTTATAGGGAATATCTGAGTTGCTTATTCTGGCAGCTTCCATAAGAAAGGGGATCAGTATGGTATTTGCATTTCCCTCCCCCTAAAAATATTAAAAAAAAAAAAAAAAAAAAGAACAAAGAACTGGATACAATTAATTCAGTCAGTCTATTACAGAGCATACCCCTACCTCCATTGGCCAGTAAAGGCACCACACATATATTAAAAGACAGGCCTAAACTTCCTTTCTAAATCGAATCAGCACTTGAAATAAGCAGACAGCAAGTCTATGATTTCCCTATGTGAAATGCATTTATGCCTGATTTATATCAGGTTTATTCTCTTAAATCAGAATTTCTTTATTGCTGCGATTATCCAGCACTGTCACATGCCCCCTAGTGAGCTACACAGCAATTGCACCTTCCTGAGTGAAGAACCGCCGTTTCACTCGAGTTGCCTCAATACGCAACTATGCACTATTTCTCTCAAAGGTACTACAAGCATTTTGAGCTCGAGTCTCCTGAATCCTGTAGTTCTCCATGAGTCTCTGCACTGAAGGCAGGAAATGAAATAATTCAGTATCTTGAATTGGGCAACATAAATATCTGCTCTAGTGAGCAATATTTAAAACAAAGCTAAACGTTGGGACTACAGAAGTCCCAGTGCTCCATAGGAGCTAAATAACAAAACTCAATGTTTCAGTAACTCTTATGAAAGAGTTTTCATATCCCAAGGGACAAAAACCTCCTAACTTGAGAAACAAAGGTGCAGGACGCTACCGATTTAGAAGCTGTAAGAACTGTACCAACAAACACAGTACCACCAGCTATGTTCTCTCTACAGACACACTGGAGAAGCAGACTGAAGCACATTCCCTCTGAGGAACGTCTTCATGCCTTTGAACATCCCCTGTGACAACACTCTGTCTTGTGCCCTTTAATACTAGATCATTTGTCCACCTGTAGACAGTTACCATGCAGAAATAGAGCCCTGCTAGCCGAACAAATGTCAGGCCTGTTGAGGAAACAGTATTCACAGCAGGTTTGTACCATGTTAAAGCAGGGCTGATGAATATTTTGTATCACCAGTGAGCTTACATCAAAGACATCAAGATATTTCATGGGCCACAACATGGGCAGCTCCTGCTTCAAAGCAATGCTCTTCCTCTGGCTAGATATTCAGGTCTCAGCCAGCAGCTTCACCATTCAAACAGATTAATTTTTAACATATGCTTAAAATTTTAAAGAACTGAATTCAAATACAGGATTTAATCAGAGCTTGCTACAATTCCTTTTTGCACATTTGTGTCCCTCTGTCCATCATTACACTCAGATCCTTAATAAGATCGATTCTGTCATAAAAACAATATTTGGTTGGGTACTAATAAAGACTGATTCATATGAATAACAATTGCAGTAGCTACTGCCAATGGTAACAATAAAGCATCCTCTTCACTTCATGCAAGTCACAAATGCACAGAACATATGACTGCTGTTTTATGAAAAAGATTATTATTTTCTGAAATTAACAAAAAAAGCGCTATATTTATTTTGAAAGCAACATAAAAATAAACACATTTAGCATAAATCCCATTTCTCTAGATAAGCTCAGAAAGTGACATAACATCAGAAAATTTAGCTGCTGACACAAAGATTGAAAATTACATTTGGAAAGTCAGTCTCATCCGAAAGGTATAAAGTGTCTTTTGGAAATGTTAATTGATTTTTTTTCTTTTTTCTTTTTTTTTTTTTTTTTAACAGACGGGGCACTGTTGTATTCAAGTTATGTGGTACAAGTGGTTGCTGTGCACTATTTTGTGAGACTATCAGCTTTAAAAGCAAAAAGCAGCACAGCAAATGTATTTTCCAATTTTCAGACTTTGGAATGTTTTCTAGCCAATAATTCTTGACCTATACACTTCTATAAAGTTCTTCTTCAGCTATGATAGGTTTGGCTGTGCACTCAGCTGGTGCTTTAAATATAATTCAGCCTCATTGTATAGAGTCACCTAATTAAAGAGATGCATCTGTTGTAAGATTCTCTTTCTGTTGGGAATAGCAGCTGGATTATAAATATGTTTTTGACTTAAATCTATTTTCTTTGCAGAGGAGTTGATGTAGGAGTTAATACTACTGTCCAAAAACCTTGTCATCCCAACTGGAGTAGTATTTGGAAATTCTCCCTGCTGGGCAAAGACAAATTATCTTTATGTAAAGATGCTTATCTGGATACAACAAGGTAGTTATTCTGGGAAAAATTATGGCTGACAGCATAAGAAAGTCTGGTTAGTAATCCAAATGACATTCTGGAATATGCAAACAATTAAGTAACAATGCCTGGACTGGACCAGATCAAGACAAATCAAACTCCACTGGGAAATTCACTGGCTTAAAGAACATGAACTAATCTCAGGAATCCATCTACAGATTAAAGATGAAAGCAGCTTTATTACTTTGCTTATAACCCTTCAGTCACATATCACAGTTTTGTCTTTTGTGGATGCCTATCTCTTCACCCAATATCTAGCCTGGATCTTCAGCCAATACTCTATTACTAATAATAACTAATAGTTATTCTTTTATTTAGATTAACATAACCTATAATTTACCAAGAAAGTCTGATTCTTATCAAAAACGGTCTCCTTTCTTTGGAGAGTTCATCATGCACCATAATCAAAGGAAAACAAACAAATTTTTACTGTTCACATTAGAAAACCAATAATTGATTAGCATTTGTTTTCACAGCTTTCACGTAGAAGTAAAGCTCAAGCTGTACATTGAGACATATATCTACATTTATATTTGGGGGAATGAGCATAACTTCTGAGGAATCATCTGCCCACTTTCCCATTGGTACTCCAGAAAGCCAACAATCTGTAGATAACTACCTGCTTTTGGAAATCTTGCCAAGGTTGCCTTGACCTGATACATGCAAATAGAATTCATAAACGTACATTTATTTCTAAGATCAAGCTTGCTGTCTCACCTTCCCATCTTAGTGAGAAGCAAAACTTTGGAATTAATCATTTCATTATTAGCCTCTCTGTGCAAATATATTCTTTTCATTTCCTTAAAGGGGAAGAGAATGGGAAGAATATGTTCTGCTTTACTCAGAACGATAGTTTCCACTAAAGTTACAATCACGCAACATAGAATGGCAAAATACTTCATCCATAGATTTCTAAACAAAACAGCAACTACAGTTAATCTCTTCTCCCATCTAAATCCTTTCCTTTACCATTAATTTAGCTATCTGTTATCACCACCTGTTATCAGTACTGATGTAAAATACTTTCAGGGCTGATAATAGTCAGAACCTCTGAGCTGTTAAGCATAATCACCTTGGTAACTAAGTTAACACAGACCCAACTTCCAAAAAGAAGCTTGGCACTTTTCTTTGAATGGCTTTTCTGTTCATTCTTTTTGGCTGTCTATGCACAAGTTAAAGAATTTCACAGGTAGGTTTCAGAGGTACCAAAGCCTCGCAGCTCACACGCCTTGAGGAAGATTGCTCTGTTCCTCACAACCAATACATTTGAAGAGAGAAATCGTAACTGCAAATCTGAGATAGGGTTGCAGCTGGAGTCCCAGTAGAAGACAGTCCTTAGCCGTCATCCCCTTCTCTGGCAGTGATTCAGCTATGTTGCCTCCTACATTTCAATTCAAATGTATTTTAACTGCATGAAGGTAGTAGAGCGGGACTTGGGGGTATTTATGGACCACCATACAGATAGTAAGAGAGACATCTTCTGCGACATGAACAGCAATTGTTATAATCTTTGTCCTTCTATCACTTCTTTCAGCAATTGTTGTTCTGCTTAGAGATTACACTAGCACAGGCTCAAAGACCGCTCTCTAGGCCATAACAATAGACCCTGTGCATCTTCCTATTAAGTCTCAATAACAGTCCTACCAAAATCTTATGGTGTAAAACTTGTCTCCAAAAACACCCTCCCAGGCAATAAAAGATATTCAAATGTGCTTCAGAAGAAGTTAAGCAGAGCTCTGAAGACCCAACAAGAAAGCAGACTACATACACAAAACTTGTACCATGTCATAAATCTAATCTATGCCTCTCATTCAGCATTAGGTGCCCAGCTCTTGCTCTAATAAAGTACAAGGTCAGCTTATTCTACCCACTCTCACTGAAAGCCAGTAATAAAGCTGTATGTGTCCCTGTGCATCATCAAAACAGATTTCACATGATTGTTTTAAATAGCAAGAGGACTGCATGGAAAGACATCTGTGTTTTCTTAATAGCTGTAACCATGCTACATAGCGCATGTCAAAATTCTGAAAAGAGAACAGATTCCTGATGCCTTGTACAACGTATATAGTTTCTTTGCTTTGATGTCTCTGTTTCTTTATTGTATTAAATTATCTGGATTAAAAAAGACAAAAAAAATAAAAAGAAGGTTGTCCTTTGTCTTATTACAGAACTGTCAAACATTATTTGAGCTAAGAGAACAGCCAGGCCCTCCAGGACAATTTGGGAAGTGAAAGAAAGAAGAAGGAAAGTACTTGAGCAACCTGCCTATTTGCAGTTAGATATTAGAGCTACAGAGGTTACAGGGGGATGATGCTGTTCATAAATTTGCCATAAGCAACTTCTTAAACTCACAAAGAAAGGGATCCTACCCTATCATTCTTCAAGGGAGTCCAGCATCCTTCTGCTATTCTACCTCTCCTAATTCCTCAGAATGGTTTTTGAACTGCAGGATGCAGCAGTGATGGCTCTCTGGTCACTACTCTGGGAATGGGAAGATGTCTCACATTCTTTTTCTCCTATTGAATAAGCATGACAGGAAGATCAATTTCTCTTTTCTTTAATATCTAGGGAAAAATGCCGGCCAGCAGGACTTATATTCCTTCCACTAGCTTTTTTTGTATACCTGGAGCATCCTTAAAATCAATACCAGCTGTTGTGGAGGATTTTGTTGCCCTAAACAGAGATTTATGACTTCAAGGAATAAGCAAGAAGAGCATAGAAATCCCACAAAGAAAAGAATCTTCTGCCATGGTAGAGCACGGTACATCAAATAGACCTGTCTCTACAGAGGAGCTGAAAAAGCCCTCCTTCAGATCACTCATGCAATTGAAGATACGGATAAGAAGCGGAACCCTTTGAAGTCAAAGGCAAAACTCCAGATGACTTTAGCCTGGCCACAGTTTCAGCTTTGGACTCAAATTCTAATGCAAATTTAACAAATCACCAAGAATAATATGGTTCAAGTTAATATAAAATAGGCACAAGAGAGAGAACTGACTTTGCTGGATCGGCACTCTGCATACTGGATTTGAGGCCTCTCTTGCCCTTCACTCTGGCTTACTCAGTGCAAGTTTCCACATGCTCTGCACACTACGCAGTTCAAAAAAAACCCAAAAATTCCAGCCTCTAACCCTGAAATGGAGTTGGGGTTTACAACTGAATGGCGCCTTTTGTAAAAATAGTCCCTAAAGTTCACATTCAAGGAGGTGGGAGACTGGGATTTGCTGACCTGGCCTGAGATCATCTAGGCTCCAGACATGCACAAATCTCTGCCTATAACATCAGAAACATTCAAATGCTAGCAGATTGTGATAAATTACTATTTTGAGGTCCTAAGAGGGAGAATTAAAAGTTTAAATGGAAAAATGTTAGTGGAAGTGACATGGACATACATGTCTGCAATTGATCATATTTAATAAATGTTGCTCACATATTTCTTGATCAGCAGCCAATAGTTAATACAAGCATGAAGAAATGTAAGCTCCTCCACCCTCCATGTGTTGCTTCTGAGCCATAAACAAAGCCTGACAGAGAGAGGAAATGGATAAGGTCGGTATTTAGCACTGTATTACAGGCTAAGCAGAGGGTATAGGCAAGAGAGTGCAAAATTCTTGCAGCACTGTGGGGGTAAATCCCTTCCCGGAGGGCTCCATGCGTCAATAGCTAGACTGCTTCCTCTAGCTCAGGTACGTTCTGCCGCTCTCCCTGGCGCAAACAAAATGTATGTTTGTTTTCTATGCCCTTAAGTAAAATCATTGATACGTTATAGAAGCAGAGAAAGAAAGATGACTACTAGATGAGTATTATTCAGGAAGCTATAGTACTTTTTCTCTTGAACTTCAATATTCATGACAGTTTGATTTAGGACATGAATTTATGTTCGTGAATTCTCTAAGAAGTTGACTAATTTTATATGTTGTAGATGCTCTATTTTCACAGAATGACAGGAGTTGGAATGGACCTCTGGAGATCATCGAGCCCAACCTCCTACTAATGCAGGTTTCCTACAGCAGGCTGCAAAAGTAGGCATATTTCCAAAGAAGGGGACTCCACAAGCTCTCTGGGCAGCCTGATCCAGTGCTCTGCCACCCTACCTTGATGTCTACAAACAATGCCATTGCTAACAATTGAAAGTAAATTCGGATTGCAAGTGAGATGGAGCAAGTCATGGGAACTTGGAAATCTGCTCTGCTGCCCAAGACAGCATGCTATGGAGCTACAGATGAAAGCTCCAATTCAGTATGCACCCCGTTAGCAGCAGAGTAGGTTCAAACCAGTATTTCCTCTTGCTTTCTTCCTGTGCCATCTCTCAAGTGAGCTAGATTATGCGGAAAACCAGGAGAAGGATTAATCTCACACAAATGCAAGCAGGTGAGAATTACAAAAAATTTTAAAGCCTGTTGTAGGGAAGGAACAATTTCACCAACAGTAAGTGCAGTATTTAAATACTGAGCATTAACCTTTTTTGATTCTTGGCTATTAAAGTAGATTGACTTGACTAGAACTTAAAAGCTTTTAACAAGGCCAAGAATTATATCATTTCTCTTAGTAAGGAACCTAATTAAATTGAGACTGGAAAAAGTCATGTAGGTTTCTTCTAATCTTCTGTAAAATGCTTTCTCCTTCTTACTTGCTAAAATTTAGACTGCAGAGGCTTCTGTGTTAATGTGAAAAGGCCTGTTGACATGCAAAGACTAGCATTTCAGATGTCCTGAATTGATTTGGCACTGGAATGAAGTCACCAACAAATTCACTCAAAGTAACAAGTTGTTTAAATACTACCTCATAATTCCATGTCTAACTTTGCTCTAACAGAGAGACGTGCGGTTTAGCAAGCATTTTATTTGCGACAGAAAATTAAAGAACAGTGTACAGCAGCTTGCACGGACTCTCCCAAAGATACCTGACACACATGACACTCTTGGTAAAGGCCAACAAAGTGAGAAGTTGCTTAGCAAGCAAATCATGACTCATCTTTTCAAGGCTGAATGGCAGGGTTTACACTACAATGCTCACCTTTAAAAAAAAACAGTCCTTAACAAAAGCAACTGCCAAAATAAACACTTTTCTTCTGTTATCATTAGGAGATGGACACAATAGCCATGGGGAAATTCCAAGCTTGGTGGTTTTGGCCTCAGCCACATCCTGCTCCAAGATGTGGGGTGGGAACAGTGCTCTCAGAGAGTGGAAGGCAGGAGACATCTGGGGAGCATGTTGTCCTTCCTAACAGGAAGGAGGAACACCAGGAGTAACATGGCATATTCTACAACATATATATGTATAATGGTAGGTTTTTAACATGCAAACAGAAGAATAACAACTGCCTCTGCAATTTCAAATATCAGAAAAGAAACTGAAAAGTAATTATGATTTGTGACGTTGCAATGCTAGCAACAGCAACAATTTTTCCCAGATCTCTGCTCCAGTTTATGACAAGAAGTATGCAATGGTGGGGACTCCTTTCTGCAGGAATCAGAGTTAAAAAAATATGAGCCATCTCTACAACCAAACAAAGAAACATGTTTTTTTCTTTTCCTGCCATTCTTCCCCGTACTCAGCAACCTCAGAAACTAATACTGTAGCATCATGTGGAGAGAAACAAGGAACACATTTGTTCACTTTCTGAAGTATCTTGGTTATCAACTGATGCTTCGTGCTTAATGCCTAAGACAAGAGGATTACTCTCAGCTGTACACTAGAGAACTGACAAGGGAAAACTCAAATTCTACTCACTAAAGCAATTAATTAAATCTTACTAACAGTTGGCTATTGGCTCTCTTCAAATCTTATGTCTAGAGAAGCCCTCTTCCAGGCAAGATCCATGAAGAAAAAAAAAGATTTCTGCCCACACTTGAAACCTTTCAGGAGAAGGATCTAGTTTTTTTAGCTAACCTAGTTTCGTCCACCTATTTGGTGACGAGTTCAGACTAGAAAATGACCATTGAGGCAACATCATTTAAAACAATCACACCTTTTACTTGAAGTTTTTCTTTACAGGATACACCTAGCCTGCTCTGTGGTAAAGATTAGCACATGTAAATGTCTGTCCTGCTGCTGCTCCATCAATTTCCACTCCCATTCCTCATGTTCTGCTATCTTCTTGTATATCTCCAGCAAATATGCATTAAATTCATACCTTGTTTTTTGTAAGGGAAGAGAGAGGAGATCAGCATGCAGAGAAGAGTGCACATTCAAAACTTTTTCACCTGCTAATACCTTCTCAGATCCTTTTTTCTTTCCTTCCTCACTTTATGTGCTACTTTGTTTCTTCCCACCTTTTAAGTTCTGCCTGCAGTTGTACCCCTTGAAATGGTGTTGGTGTTCCAATCTGTGCTTCTTCCACTGCATCACATCTCATTTGCAAAACAAAGTATCCCTCTGGGATACCTTTGCTCTTAGGTAGTGCTGTAAGTACCCCGGCTCCCCTGGTTTTCCCGTATCTTGCCCTGAGCTTCCATCTGTTCTTGTGATGGTGTTTTCATGTAATGTGATGTATGGACTGAAATATGAATGTTAATACTGTTACCATGACCCGATCAGCTTCCATAACACTGCAGTCAAACATCCCTCCTTATCTGTCTAAGGACAAATTTTCCTTCAGAAGGAAAAATCAGACTTAATTATGCCAGATAAATTAAAAATTAATTCTTTGGACTGCATATATGTTTAATAACAAAATCTTACATAGGAGCCACGCATGGTCTATGGCATAACAAGAGAGAACTTCTAGTATCAAACCCATAAGTACATGGATTCCTCAGACTTAAGTGATAGATTTTCTTTGATCACAAAAGTGCAAATATACACCTCAGGTTTAGCTCAACATACTTTGAGAATTCTCTGGCAATGTCACATTCTGCAACCAAGGTATTTCTATAAAGTTAGGACTCAACAGCTGAGCATTTCTAGAGCTGTTTTCAATTACAACATTAAGTCCAACAGTTTAAAGCCAAGACTCCTAATTTACAACAGTACTTGTTAATTTACGACACAGAGCTTGTATAACGTTTAAGTAAACACTGCACTTCTGGATGACAGAAAGCTAAACAATGAAATAAAACTTCAGAAACATATCTACTCCTGCAGTTTTCAAAGTGCTTCCAGTTCTCCAAAAACAAACAGCTCCCAGCTGCCCAGCATTTATAGCCATGCCTTCTGTACTGGTAAATATGTAGAGTGAGAAAGGCACCAACAGCTTCAACATTTTTTGTTCAAAAGACCTTCTACCAAATCAGATTTTTAAGGTAAATTTTGTTTTCACTCAGCATAGATTTCTTTTTGAAGAGAGGGAAAAAGACACAAAACATAAGGTATAAACAGGAAATGTCCTATATTCTTTACCAGGGAAGAACTAGCTCAGTCCTCAAGTCTTTTTTTTTTCCAGTTAAGCTAAACTCTGTCTTTTCCTTGATCCTTCCAGCTGGAGAGAAGTAGTCAAGTTGCAGGATCCTCTTCCTCAGCCATTGCCTCACTTCCTTACTCATTACAAAATGTCACAGTTACCTTTTTCTCCCTCCCTCCCTCCCGCCGCCTGGGGGGGGGGGGGGGGGGGGGGGGGGGGGGGGGGGGCGGGGGGG